>NC_139941.1:29729287-29926787 GCF_963454915.1 Gymnoscopelus microlampas
ACTCTTTGTGTTTTCTACCGGACACTCCACCGGTCATCAAATTATTGGCTTAGGAATGAGACAAAAACAAAAAAATCTCCATGAATTCAATGCTTCATGGGATGTGTAATTGATGGAAAATAAGTCATGTTTTGATGTCTTACCTCAGATACTTCCTGCACCTTACGTCCTACCTTAGGTATTTACCCCCCCCCCCCTTCTTCTTCTTCCCTTTCTCTTTTATGGAAATAACAAAATGATGTAGCTTGCCTTGCACAAAAACAACATTTCACCCACTGTTTTACACCTGTAAACGTGTGATGTGACAATAAAGTTGAGGAGAGGAGAGGAGAGGACGGGATGATTATCAGACACTTGAACAGTTTTACTAGCAATGGTAGAAGAAGAATTCCCACAGCTATACTTTCTCTTCATAACAGAGAGAAATGGAGCAGAGAGAGGGACAAATGGTGTGAAACAGAGAAGAGAGAGAGATAAAAGAACATCCAGGAGCATGTATCCATGCAGAGAAGGAGAAGGTTGTAAAAATGTCTATAAAAAAAAGAATGTGCAGAATTTTGCCTTTGCTGCATGTGCACAAAGCCATACAAAACACTGTTTATATATATACTATATATACTGAAACCCCAGCAGAGCAGATACAACAGAGCCGGCGCTAGCCGACAACGGTGGGGGGGTTATTATTTATTTTCAACGACAGCAGCTGAAATCCTTGTCCTGTCTGTCTGTCTATCAGTCCTTCCCGGTACACACAACACCACTGACCACTTTCTTAACACGCTGAGGATGGCTTGATGCCGAACGCTATTAATTAAAAAGTACCAGAAGGTTTGTTTTATTAACTGGCAGTCTTGACTGAGGGGGGTGAGATGGTCCGGTTCATGCCCCCCCCCCCCCCCCCGTGACGCCGGCCCTGAGATACAATGTCAGACAGCAGACAGAAAGACAAAGAGAGAGAGAGACAGAAAGGAAAATCGAAGGTCACAGGTTCAACCCTATATACAGTATATATATATAATAAAATTGGCTAATGGGAGGGTGGGCCGGCCGGACCACGTCACTCCGACTCACACATAGCCATCAACAAACCCGATACGCCCAAAACATAGGCAGGACCACGGCCACGTCACTCTGACTCAGACATAATCATAAACAAACCCGATAGGAGGTGTGGCGTAGGTATGAGGGCAACATAGCGGCCTGAACCTCTAGTATATAGATATACACTATAAATGTATTTGTATATTCAACCCCTGGCTCGTGACGTGTTGGGACGCTTGTGTCCCAAATTTACCTATACAGTATGTAGGCAAGGTTGTAAATCACAGTTTGGATTTTGTGGGTTAGCTTCAGCTAAGTCACCAGAGATTGGAAGGAAGAGATCTCCCTATCATTTCTCATACATTTACCAGCGTCTGTAAAGCTCTAAATCCATATCCCACAGATATAATTTTAACTGAGAGAGTGGGAGAGAGAGAAAGAGAATGAGAGAGAGAGAGAGAGAGAGAGAGAGAGACTTTACTTGCAAAGGAAATTAAGTTCAAACCATGAAGTAAGGTCACGTTATATAGTACTGTATATGAAAAAAGTACACAGTGCATTTATCTATGCCAACGCGTTATTTGCAGCTTGCTATACATGAACTTATTTTTTTTCACACTATGAAAAGAACCTTA
Source organism: Gymnoscopelus microlampas (assembly GCF_963454915.1). Classification (NCBI taxonomy): domain Eukaryota; kingdom Metazoa; phylum Chordata; class Actinopteri; order Myctophiformes; family Myctophidae; genus Gymnoscopelus; species Gymnoscopelus microlampas. The sequence continues at coordinate 29,730,964 of NC_139941.1, forward strand.
TATAGACCACAAAGTGCACTCTTCTACTTGATTCTTTAATTGTCTACGCCAGGCCGGAGGCGTGGCCGAGACTATGTTTTCGCACCTGTCCGTCCGTGCGTCAGTCTGTGTGTCCATCCGTCCGTCTGTGAGCAGCTAATCTCCGGCACCGTTGGACCGATTGGCATGAAACTGTGGATGCACACTCTCTGGAGGCCAAGGAAGAACCACTGCCCCAGGTTTTTCACATCGGCCTGTTATAGCGCCACCAGGAGGCCGATGTTTGCAAAACAAATGTTTTGATAATCCTACAGATTTTGTCCAAACATCACGCCCATCGGTACACATCATCTCTATAGTCATGTGATCAAGACGGATCTGTCCAATTTTTCACATTCCATCCTGATGCTAAGATTAAAGACGGGGTGCTGTGATTTTCAGTGATTCCCCCCCCCCCTAAAACATAATCACCAGGTATTATGGTTATACTAGGAGGAAGATTTTTTTCAAAAAAGTGTACAGAAATTGTTAAAATTATGATTTTATGTGGACACGCCTCCAGTTCATAAAGTATACCTGGTTCTCACCTTAGCACCTCCTCCACCACCTTAGCACCACCCACCTGTCCTAGTCCCTCCTCCTCATGCCCACACCTGTTGTGTTATGATAATGAGGGGGAGGGTATGTTTTTACTATGTCACTAAAGCGCTGTTTCTCTATTGGCACGTTTGACCCTCAAGGTTTCAGCCTCCAGATAGAAACACAAAATAGTCAGAGAAGACATAAAACACCATAAAACCACCACCGGGGGGCTTAATGAAGTTCTATCAACCTCATAGACACATGAAAAACAGAAAAAGTGCAAAAACATGGCACCAGCTCTTTAAGATTGGCTTCCAAAGTTTGCAGGGGTGGCCCGTTTTGAACAAAATGCCTCAAATCATGAACGCAGCATCCGAAGGCCGTAAAACATTGCTGGCCCACAATACTGTAAGCTACCTGCCCTGGCGGAGACCTGTGCTTCGAGGAGCACATTTGTCTAGTTTCTTTTGTACAGCCCAAGGTCAGTAAATGTACAGTGAAATGCAAAAATGTTCAGACATAACTCAGACATAAAAGGACACTGTAGATTTTGCTGTGCACTCAAACCACAGACACACATGCATGCACCGTGCAAACACGCACGCACCCTGTCAAAGGCATGTACAGTACTGTATGTTAAGTTCATGGTCTGTACCTGATAAGCTCCAGGTCCAGGGGTGTTGTTCTTGGGGGCTTTGAATCTGTCTTCCCTGAATGAGATCAGAGCCATCTGAGGAGAGGACTTCATACTGGGGCTGTACTGGCCTGGGCCTGACAAACACATACACACACATTGAAACATACTGTAATGATCAAGGAAATGTGTGCGTGCGTGCGTGCGTGCGTGCGTGCGTGCTTGCGTGCGTGCGTGCGTGCGTGCGTGCGTGCGTGCCAAGTTCATTGGTTCTTTCATACATGATCAGGCAAGCAGGGAGACATTGACATGCGTATGCATAAAAACACAAACAGAATCGCCCATCCATACAGATTACACGCACACACTTATAATGGGGCTTAAAATGCTGAATGGTTAAATATATTTTCCATTAACAGGACATCAGAAATGTGATCACAGGTGAAGGGACACAATGAGAAAAATAATGACAATGTTCCTTTACCTATCTACAGCATAAATGCAAATGAGATAATCGCCAAAATGACTTTGTGTGTGTGTAAGCAAGTGTGAGTGCAAGCTTGCACATGCAGACTCACACCTGTGTGTGTGTGTGTGTGTGTGTGTGTGTGTGTGTGTGTGTGTGTGTGTGTGTGTGTGTGTGTGTGTGTGTGTGTGTGTGTGTGTGTGTGTGTGTGTGTGTGTGTGTGTGTGTGTGTGTGTGTGTGTGCCTGTGCGTGTGCGTATGTCTTTGTGTGTTTGTGGGGGGGGGTTGTGTATGTGCACATGAGTGCCTGCTGCCTGTTCCTGTTCTTGTGTATGTCGGCATTGTGCATTTTGTGTGTGTGTGTGTGTGTGTGTGTGTGTGTGTGTGTGCGTGTGTGTGTGTGTGTGTGTGGTTGTGTGTGCTCGTGCTTGCCTGCCAGTACAAGAGTGTGTGTGTCGGTCGGCTGGAAAGAAACACTTTTGCAAACAGTCCAAATCTATTTATATGCAAATTGTTTTTTGGTCAAATGGTTTGGGGAGCCTTGCGGGTTGAGTCCCTCGGTGAAACAGGGCTGCTCATAAATTATCCAAATAAGTCATGAATCTATCAATTTTGAAACAACATTTTTCAATGGGAGTGTAATTGAGGTAAATATTGGGTTAGGGGCCCATAGAGATGACACTAATAGGAGCGGATCATGCTAAAAGGGTGGGGCTGTTTGGTTCAGTGCATGTTCAGCATTGTTGAGACATTCAGGGACAGCAGTTGTTAGGATTAAGAAACATATGTTGACTCTCTTACTTTTTCTTTTTTTTTTGTTACGTTTTGTTTGGATTTTAGTTTTGTTTTGCATATCGTTTCTTTCGGGCAGAAACCTTGTATCTCCATATTCCGTCTTTTAATATTTTTTCATTAGGCTTTATTGTACACGTCGTTTTATGACAGTGGTGCACACGAATAGGGAAAATAGATGTGCTAGTTTAGCGAAACTAGCACATGTTTGAAAATATTTGCCTATAATAAAATGCCACAAATATGGATGGCAGTTAGAAAGTGTTTAAGTCTGTCTGTGGGTTTTATAAATAAATGATCCCACACGATTGCTCTACATTTAACCTTTACCTGAATACAGCTTTGTTAACATGCTTCATGGGAATTGCATACTGTAGTAGACTACGCTAACTTTGTGGCAGATATTGGCCATTTCTTATAATGCCACGTGCCACCCACTTCCCAAAATGTTGGTATTGGTCAATGGTCTCTCTCTGTCTCTGTCTCTCTCTCTCTCTCTCTCGGCTGTCATACCTGGTACATGGTGGTCGTATTGTAGGAAGGAAACCTCGCGTGGGGCAGCAGAAAGGAAGCAGCTCCGTCGTTTCTTGGCTCCCTCACTCCGGGGTTCTGAGAAGGATGGTCGGCCGTAAGTCTTCTCAAATGCCTCACTCACATTGTAGCTGCTTGGAGCAGGGGTAGACTACAGAGAGATGAGATGTAGAGAAGGGTAGAGAAGAGAAGAGTGTGATAGGCATAATGCTTGTTTAAGAGTTGACACATTCTGTCCCCATTTTCTGTTCTTGGCATGGGGCAATGTTTGTTTGTGTGTTTGGGGGGCTTAACGTTAGCTTAAAATGCTGACAGTTAAATACAGAACATCATAAATGTGACCACGACTGCACACACATTGCACCTAATTACTGTTTTGTTTCACCTCATGAGGCTCATGAGCACACATGAGCACACAAACATGCACACATGTTTACGCGTGAACACGTGAGCACGTAAACAAGGAATCTCATACACACAATATTTCCACATACTTTAACCACACACCCACCAACACACCCACCCCCACACACACAACCACCCCCCCCCCCACCCACACACACATACCCACACACAGCAAAAGGGTGACCAAGCTTTTTCTGTGATTGGTCCAAAACTCTGGAACAGCCTTCCGTCCACTTTTAGGTTTGCCTTGACTGACTGTGTGTGTGTGTGTGTGTGTGTGTGTGTGTGTGTGTGTGTGTGTGTGTGTGTGTGTGTGTGTGTGTGTGTGTGTGTGTGTGTGTGTGTGTGTGTGTGTGTGTGTGTGTGTGTGTGTGTGTGTGTGTGTGTGTGTGTGTGTGTGTGTGTGTGTGTGTGTGTGTGTGTGTGTGCGTGCGTGCGTGCGTGCGTGCGTGCGTGCGTGCGTGCGTGCGTGCGTGCGTGCGTGCGTGCGTGCGTGCGTGCGTGCGTGCGTGCGTGCGTGCGTGCGTGCGTGCGTGCGTGCGTGCGTGCGTGCGTGCGTGCATGCGTGCGTGCGTGCCTGCTTGTCTGAATGGGTGAAGGTAACGTATTGTAACTTATTGCAAAGCACTTTAAAGGCGCTATAAATGCAGATTTTTTACTGTAATAAATTACCAGCACAGTATCAGACCTGCTGTGTCGGGGGTCCAGTATGATGTAGCCCCCACCCCCAAGTAGGATGCGAGAGCAAAGTGGCCAACATATTAATATGGTAACTAGAAAAAGAAACGTTTCTTCTCACCACGATGCCACCAAGACGTGGATTGGCTGTACATAACTCAATACAGGTGAATGGACGTGGTGTAGCACAGGAGGGATTCTTCAGACAACAGCAAGAAGTAAATCACAGCTGAAGTCATGATGAGAGGGAACAGTAAAATACTGTTGTTGATGTAACTCTAAGACTGTACAAGTGGAACCAAATGGGTCCATTTGGTATTTTGGTTCCATTTATACAATCTCAGAGTTAGGGGAGGGTGATGACAATGAAAATCACATCACCCAGTGGGGCGGATGGGGCGCCATCGCCAGAAATGACTCCACGAGAATTGGAGTTACTGGGGGATTTGTCTTGTCCCCGACTCTTTGAATAATTGATGGCCAAGGCTGAATATAGCTGCGAGATCCATTTATCCTGCAGATAGTAGAGCTGTCATTTACCGCCAAACTGTCATTTCCCTGCCGCTGTCCGCGCCTCTCCTCTCAGGCACCTGAACAACTTTAATCATTGCTAACCCCGGCTTTTCATTACAGACACGACGGGAGGGGGAAAAAGTGCAGAAAAGAAAAAGATGCGTGCACACGAGCACACGGACACAAGCGTGTGCACTCCTAAATGCACACTCAAAACATATTTGCGCACGTGCGCACACACAAGCACATACGCATAATATACACAGCAAGTGAGCAATTATGAATTATGAAAGGAACGATGATGAGGAAGTTTGAAGCATGATGTCATCTCGTATTGGTTTCTGAGGTTAGTCTGAAGTATATAATGCCTACAGATTCTATACACATGCACATGCATAGACATACTTACTGTACATGAAAATACAGTATATAGCATATCAGTGGTGGCCATTTTGTGGTTCCACAGATAGAAAGCCCATGAATCTTTCCCATAGAGATTTCCGAAAATATTTATATTAATTATTTAAAGCCTGGAAGTGGAACCAAGCCACTGAGGCTCCTGGTGAATTGTAACATAAAACATTTGTCAAAAAATATTTGAAGAAGGGTATTTATTAAATATAGTAGCATATAATATAATTAAATATTCACAGAAAAAAAATGTTTTATGATTCACCAGCCTGGACGGCTTGGTTCCAGGCTTAAAATAATTAATATAAATATTTTTCGGAAATCTCTATTAGAAAAATGTATGGGCTTTCTATCTGTGGAACCATAACATGGCCGCCACTGCTATGCTCTATAGCAGTGGTTTTCAACCTTTTTCGCGTCAAGGACCCCCAAATTGACAAATATTAGCCCACGGACCCCCATTTGAAAAGATATGCCAGGGACTCAACCATTTAGGTTTATTGTGGGTCCCAATCTACACTGTAGCAGTATCATCATCAGTGTTCATGTAACTCTGAGAGTGTACAAATGGAACCAAATGGACCCGTTAGGGTCCATTTGGTTCCATTTGTACACTCTCAGAGTTACAGACATATAAGGTCAATTTGGTTCCTAACTATTAATTTGGCTGGGACCCCCTCAAGGACCACTGGTTGAAAACCCCTGCTCTATAGAGTCATACAAGCATGTGCACATAGGAAAGTATACACACGTGCACAAACACGCACACACACACACACACACACACACACACACACACACACACACACACACACACACACACACACACACACACACACACACACACACACACACACACACACACACACACACACACACACACACACACAATACCTATTCTAACTGTTTTCAGCTGTCAGGGATCTCAGAACACCACGCCATATTTTTCAAAGTCTTTGACACAGTTGAAACAAACCTGCACGCACACATGCACAGGCACACGTACGCACGCACGCACGCACGCACACACACAGACACCTGTCATGGAACCCTATGGTCGATAATTATAGCTGAATATGGAGCTAACGGCTCTCAGTAGCAGCCATCACCTAATGACAGCACTCAGGTTGGCTTTAATTATACAGCACCGACATTCAGTCTCATTCGCATCTTCACACAGATGTCTCACACTTCCCAACACATGCAGAACACACATTTGCACGCACACGTACACGCACACACACACACACACACACACACACACACACACACACACACACAGACTGTCAACTACATTGCATAAGATCTACGTACATATTATCCACACATACAGGTAGGCATTGCCTGAGGTTCCTGCTATTCTTGGATAAGTGGAACTAGTTTAATATGAGTCCTCGTGGTTTTATGGGATTTCACCGCCCCCCCCCCCCCCCCCCCCCCCCTTTTCTCCCAATTTAGTAATTATGCCAATCCCCAGTTTTTCCCATCACATGTTAGTCCCTGTCACTGCTAAAGCCCTGCATTTGATGATGTGGGAGGGAGCATGTGTCTCCTCCAACACACATGAAGTCGCCAGCCGCTGACGGAGTTTCACCGGGAGGACATAACACATGCAGAGGAACACGCCATTCTTCCCAGTTCCGCGCCCCGCTGAACAGGGGCCCCAAACAACCCATAGAGGTAGTGCAGCGACAAAGATAACCCTCCCCCCGCTGGGTTCCCATATCCCACCCGCAAACATGGCCAATTGTGTTTCTTGGAACGCCCGGCCAAGCCAGATGCTCTGTGAAGGATTCAAACCCCTATTCACTGCGGTGGTGGGCAGGAACTTTACCCTGCACCACCTGGATGCCTGGATGTGCTATGGGATTTCTGTTTCCTCCTCACAACTCTCGGGTTTACATTCCCCAGCAAAACACAAAGAAGTGAAAATTTACAATAATTTCCACAATTAAGTAATCCCCGACTCCCTGCACAAATAAGGCAGACAAGGATTCGATTTTAGAAGTTCGACTGACGAACCATAGTACAGCTCTGTCCGCCATCCTTTGCCGACACTGGCATAGAATTCTCACAAAATAGCAGAGATTGAGAGAAGACAGAGAGGTTGCCCTTTAGTACGGTCGTGGAAGTATTTACATGATTTTTGGATTTATTAGTGAAAGGAGGAGAGAACGTCAATGCAAATAGCCTTGGTGAAGGCCAGCACAGCTCCACCCTCACAACACTGGTGGTCACTGGTCACTCCAGTAGGCATGCTTTTGATTTTATTTGATTTTGGTAAAAGATATTCAAGTAAAATCATTCACACTATAACTTGAAAACCAAGATAACAGATTAAAGCGTAAGGAGACAATTTCCAATGTGGTCCTGCAGCTGCACTCTTGATTTTATGTTTATCAAACTTCCTCGCAGAGGGGTTTTAATCCTGTAACGTAACGAGTTTTTAAAAGTAACATTACCCAACACTGTTTGTGACTGACATTCACAACTGTGAACTACATTCTCTACTGTAGCAAGAAGCCTATTGTCCAGGTCATTTTAGAGCATCTTTATCTTCATTCAAATAGTAAAGTCATTTTAAGGATTCTAAAAATGAATCCTGACTGACTTTTAGTATTTTGATCAAAACATTCACAAACATGAAGTAGACACTGTAAAACCATGGTACATCTGACTGGTTTAATGGCGTGTGCGTGCGTGCGTTTCGTGCGTGCATGTGATATACGGTATGTGTTATTGCAAATAGCTATGTGCTTCCTTATCTTCAGCCATAATGTTCAGATGCTCCCACAAAGCGTCTCTCCTGTTTGAGCATCTGGCGTGCGCCCTGTGCACTCCCAGAGAGCAGCTCTGAATTACCTAATGGTTCACACTGAATGCTCTGCATTTCCCAAAGATAAGAGAGTACTCCAATGCCCTTGGAATGAATTTGCGAACGCACATCTATACTCTCTTCAGTTTTTCACAACTGGGGTCAAGTGTAGCAGACTGACAAATGCACTGTAGAAGTGCCAATGGACTTGGTCAGCAAATGTTAAATAATAATACTGGTCTGCTGTATTTCTACAGAGCCTTTTCCCAAGTGCCTTACAATGTGCATTCTATTCATCCATTCATTCATCCAATTGCACACGCAGCTGATTTATCCTTCGGTGTATTGCGGTTTTCCGTGGCAAACACAGCAAATCTACAAGCCCAAACCGCGTTGCATCAGCGAAGCATTGAGGACTTGTAGATTGGCTCACATTCACGCGCGACACCGTCGTACGATGAAGTATGAACTGCTGCTTGCGGTCTCTAAGACTGACAGCTCTGTGATTTTGCGAGACCAGCTGCCGTTTAAGGTTAAATGCGCCCAGAGTCTCGCGAGAACCTTCATTTTTATTGTCGAACATTCTTTTATTTTCAATATTCGAAGGAATATTCATATTCAATATTCATTCACAGCCTTAGGACCGATGCAAATTGGGAATGCATGTCCCAACTGGTTATGCATTACCCATTGTACCCATTGTCAGAGTACCCATAGTACCCGTTTCTCTGTTTGTGTCCCTATTATGCCCATATATGGAGAAATCTGTAGCTGTCAGTCCTTGTCCCTTTTATGCCCATATATGGAGATCCCTGATGTCATCAGTATATGCTCATATATGAAATGCCCATATATGGGCATATTGGTTGGATCGGCAGTATACAAGGTACTTGGTTGGTACTTGTACTTGGCCGTTTGTTTATGGTTATGTTATCATAGTGACGTGGCCGTGGATTGTTTATGTTGTCATAGTGACGTGGCCGTGATTTGTTTATGACTGAATCAGAATGACGTCAGAGGTCTGACTGCCGGCCAGCCGGCCCAAGCCCCCAGAACCCAGTGGTTGCATTGAAGCGAAATGGACATGCTGGCCATTCGTAGGTACTGCAGCTTAAACGGACGGGGCCACTGCACAATGTACGAGCGAAAACGGTTTCGACCAATGGGCTTGACTCACGAGCTTGCGCACAAGCTTGCGCATGGGGCCGCGCACCTCTGTGACGTAAAACGCGTCACTTCTGTGACGCAGAACGTATCACAGTGGCCCCAAATAGACTACGCCCATCACACTTTTTAACCCGGAAGAAGGGGTGAATTCGCTTCATGCGCTGGGTGAGCAACTCAATGCAAGTGGATGGGAGGGGATTTCGGGTGCCCTCTCTATTATTTTTAACTCTATGGGTCGGCCCACCCGCCATCCCATTAGCCAATCTTAGGCCACCATGGTTACTCACTATGTCTTCGTGAGTAATAGGTTGTTATGGTTACCACTGTTGCTAGTCAGAATGCTCGAAACTAAGTCTGTTATGATGGACTACCAGACTGAGGTTACGAAGAAATGGAACTCCATATTTGGGCATGGCTGACTCATTGTGACGTCATCGTGATGACAGTATATGAGCGCATATAAAAAAAATCTGTGAGACATCCAGATCGATCAGAGTTCTCCAATTCGTCAGATATCTGATATCAGAGTATCTATTTCGAGACTCTTCCTTCTTTAAAAACCTCCTACTTCCACCCTAGTGAGCTTACAAGCATAGGTTTTTCCAGAATAACCTCTCAACACCTGTCAACACGATACAGGAGTCAGACTCATTACACCATACCCTGTTGACACAGACAACTCGAAGGCAACTTGGATCAACCAGAGAGAGAGAAGAGCGAAAACGAGAAGAGAGAAAATGGTAGAGGAAACACATACGAAAGAGAAATCTTCCAGTCCCAGCAGAACTCCGTCCCCATCACGGAAAATGCATAGCAGCAACGTTGGCAAAGAATCAAACGCCGCTCTTGGAAGGAGTGAGTCTCAATCTTCTCAGTCTCTGGTCTTCTCCTGTCCTGAGTGTACATATGCCTTCGCATCTCAGGTCTTCCTCTATAAACATTTGAAGTGGAGCCACAACCACGTCTACTGCCAAATGAAGCGCAATGGACAGATTACCTCAGCAGCCAGTCAGCAAATCACCAGCCAGGAACAAGGAGACACAGAACCAAGATCATCTCACAATCATCAACACTTAACCAAGACTTTAACTGAACCAGGAGAGGTACAGACACATCAGCTGACTTACACAGAAAAGAAAACCCACGTATGTAAACAGTGTGATGAGAGTTTCAATCATTTACGCCAGTTGAAGAAACACCAGCGTCTCCACACTGGAGAGAAACCTTTCCTCTGTGAACAGTGCAAAAAGAGTTTTAATCGGTTAGATAGTCTGAAGACACACCGCCAACGCATCCACACTGGAGAGACACCGTTCCACTGTCAGCAGTGTGACAAGAGTTTCAGTTGGACAGGTGACCTGACCAGACACCAGCGGATCCACATTCAACAAAAACCTTTCCTCTGTGAAACGTGTGACAAGAGTTTCATTATGTTATGTTACCTGAAGACACACCAGCGTATCCACACTGGAGAAAAACCTTACCACTGTAAACAGTGTGTCAAGGCTTTCAGTCAGTTAGGTAACCTCAAGAGACACCAGCGTCTCCACACTCCACAACTATATTCAAAGGATGAGGGTGCTTAAAGCACCAAGATGGTCTGAAACACACAACTGGACAGCCCAGATGAAAGACAAAACGGAACAAAGGGGCTCAACTATGCACACCTAGGTTGCCTCTTTATCTCCAACAGGCCGGAACAACCGGGGCGGGTAACATGTTTTCGCTCCCATGATTCTGTCTGAGTGTCTGTGAGCAGCTAATCTTGAACACCACTGGACAGATCAATGTGAAACCTTTGCACAAATCGTCCTCATGGTGGCTCTAGTTGCGAACGCGGAAGGAGGCGCGGCGAAGCCGCGCCTCCGCCCAAGTGGAGCCTACTATGAAACTCTGCTCGGCTTGTGGCTCTGTCTGTCTGTGTGTCTGCAGTATGTGTGCACTGCCTGCACTGCCTGTGTGCAACCGACAGAGTGCGCCAGAGTGCAGCTACAGTCAAAACACACACACACACACACAGTCCGTAAATACACAATATTTTCGAGCTGCGTTCGCTTCCAGCGTTCGCGCGTCTTACTTGTCTATTACAAGCTGCTTCACATTTTGGCCTATAACTCTTTAAAAAAAAACTGGATTCCTTGGATCATGACAACTTTCTATTTAGGCCCAGACTATTTTAGCCTGACAACATTTTCTACCATTTTGAGTTTTATTCAAAACATACTTTTTGCTACTACTACAGATTTTGTATTTGTACACATTCTCTCTGCATGGAGTCAAGTGATCAATATGTATTAGTCAGATTTGTTTATTGCATTCAAATTGGCTATATTGGCAGCCAACATTTGCGAGTATCTGCTCTGCACCAAATTGTAATCAAACATTGAGCAGCCTCCCATCAACGAACAGCCAAACACGATTTCACATACACCCATAGGGGGCGCCACAAAAGCTACAAATATTCTTTTTTTGTTGCAGAAACGTGATTTCTTCACAAAATTAGGCAGATAGTCGCATGAGTCATGCGACAATGACTGTCAAACAGAGGGTTTTGACACTCCATACCATTTGCCGGTAATTAGATTCACAAATTTATGGGCAGGGCCTATTTCTTACAAACAATGTCATGAACAGTGCACTTCCAAAAGCATTTTCACGTCTGGCCATAGGGCACGCCACAACTGCGAGCAGTAGCACCCGTATGTCTACAGCACGTACAGACACAGCCCTGGGTAGACAACCTGGCCTGGCGGAGATCTGCACTCCACGGAGCACACTTTTCTAGTTGATTAAGTTCTGCATTGCTGAGTGTGTGCCTGTTTTGCAGTTTAGAGCCAGCTTGTAGAGCATGCCCTCGAGGCCTGATTGTTTTGACTCGTTTCATTTTGTTAGGATCAACTTCAATTTACATTCTATTTATGTTGAACATCATCAGTGTATTTGAAAAAAAGGCAGCAAGCTAGAAGCCATGTGAAATGGCCATGACATCACACAGTGTACCAAAAAAGAGGGCACTTGCATACTGTAGTTCACAGACAAAACGTGACAATGAACAAAACAACAAACATAAACAGCATACAGCACGTACAGTATAATTTGTATGATTTACAATTGAGACAATGTACAGTATCTGCAGTGGAAATGTTATATACAATGTAATGTGTATCTTTCCCCATTTAAATATGTTTGTGGTATGTTATGAATCATGAAATATATGAAGCACAGTATGCACAGAAAGAAGCAGCCATAAAGTACTGTCAATCTGCCCATGTGACACATTTTGATTGTTATCAGTATAAGGGTATTGGAACCCTTTTGGAAGGCCAAAGGCAGCAAGGGAGGGAAATCTAAGAAATACATGTTAAATCAACATGCAAAAGAGAAAAAACATACACAAAACATAAAGCATAGTGCTCATTAATGTGATCAGAATAAAAAGGCTGTTGCAGGCAACTAAGAGTTTAATGGGCAGGGAAAACAAAGCAAGTTGCTGCCTCTTATCTTGTCATAGCCACATGATTCTCACCATGTTCTCACTAATGACCTGCTAAATATGCACATCTGACAGTTCACATACTACAAATGAACGGTGCATTTCCAGGTGGGGACAGTTATGACTAACGAACATGCATAAGACTTGAACTGTGTGTGCATGTGCGTGTGCATGTGCGTGTGCGTGTGCGTGTGCGTGTGTGTGCGTCCAAGTGTGTCTCCATTGCAAGACATTCCTGATCTGCTCATTTCTCTTGAATGTTCTCATCCACTACCACAGAATGCTGTGTTCCGACTGGTATATCGGCATATTTCACATCTCTGCATTACAATAAGTACACAAATCTCAACGTGTGTGTGTGTGTGTGTGTGTGTGTGTGTGTGTGTGTGTGTGTGTGTGTGTGTGTGTGTGTGTGTGTGTGTGTGTGTGTGTGTGTGTGTGTGTGTGTGTGTGTGTGTGTGTGTGTGTGTGTGTGTGTGTGTGTGCGTGCGTGCGTGTGTGCGTGCGTGCGTGCGTGCGTGCGTGCGTGCGTGCGTGCGTGCGTGTGTGCGAATGCAATGCACACTTTGGAACATTGGTTTAAAGCTTCTATACTGTAAGGTGACATACACATATATATGATTACTATTTTGCCTCTCTTTTAAAACTTTATATGGTTGTTCTTGAAATAGATGTAAGTCTTTTCTCCACAGTCCAGGTAAAACAAGAAAAGAAAAGAATCAGCAGTTTGGGAGCAGGTGACTGAAGATCTGTGTAACACTATAATTGGCATTTCAGGCTGCCAGACTAAATTGGAACACTTTGAGAATTATTTTAAATGTGTTTACACCTGACAAGTGGTCTGGTCTGTGCCCACTGCTAAGAGGGGCGAAGGCTACTTGATATGCCACCCCCATCCCTGCCATCACCATGGTAGCTGGTGCTTAAACGAAGAAAGAAAAATAATTAGATAAGCTTTTTTCCCCTTTTTTTCTACAGCATCTCAGTGTGCAAGTAAAATACAACAGTACACGCATACAGCACACCATTATATTTGTTTTTATCTTGTTACTTTATTGCTATTCTTTTTCTTGCTACAATGTTGAGGAGCCGGAAACAAAAAAAAACCTCTTGTGTACCTGTATGTCAAACAAATAAAATCTTGAATCTTGAAATGTCACCGGTGGACTGCTACAGTTAAGTAAAGCTCTAGTCTGCAGGATCTTGTCTGCAACAAAAAGTTATAATCAGGAGGAAAATCCTAAATCCCGGGAGATGATGCTGACGTTTGGTTGGTTTAGTTACTGTGAGGACATGATCCAAGTCCCCGCCGACCAATGTTTCAGCCATCTGTGACGTTAAAATCCTATTTAAACAAAATGTTTTATCTTCACAGGATCATCGGTAGTGCTTAATGGAAATTTGACATAATCAAGGACTGGGTGGATGGCAACAGTACACACATGAGGGATTGTTTGATTACTTGCACTATCAAAGACATACTATGTGCATTAAAAAGAAAGATCCTATTTGTGTATGTCAATCATACATGAATACATTCACAAGCGCAATTGTATTATTATTTTATTTGAGTGTTCTATATACTATTATACAACAGGTAGTTCCGACCAAGCAATCTGATTGGTTGAAATAGGATCTCTACCCGTGCTCAAACGAGCATGACAGCACACCTAATCAAAATATATATTTTTTAAAGTTGTCTAGCGCACAGCCATCTCAATGTTGGGTCTGGACTGGCTGAGTAAACAGGGACTCAGACCCCATGTATTTCCAGGATAACAGAAAGATAACACTCGCAGAAAGGTTGTTATTTTGAGAGCAAAATGCCCCACAATATGAATACATTTGTGTATGTTTTATTTTGATGGTAACTGCTGCATAATTGCAATTTTACATTTGAGGGTGGCTTTATCGTTATTATTGGCACTTAGTGATGCTTGCGATGTCATGATAACGCACACCCTCTTGTGTAATATTGCTTAAATACAACATACAAACAAATCTTAAGGAATCTTGTCTGATTTCCGCCATCTTTGTCTTGTCCTTAAGTCTGAGTGCCTTTCTTTTTAAAGACCTTGGGACAGATTCTTACAGAAGATGTCTTGACAAACTGATTTCTTATATATAACCTTAAAATAAAATCCCAAACCATGAAATGTACTCTCACCCGCAGAACATCGTCCTGGTGACATCTATGAACAACATTTGATTATTGATGCACAGCTGCACACATTGCAGATTAAGTGGGCAGGAAAGCCACTTTTGTTTATAGAAGAGTAAAGTACATGTTCACTAATACAGACTGTCACAAGGTATGAATAACAGTTTTCAAGGCTGATGGGATTACCCGCTTCAGCCCCCCTGTTTGTATTTTTTACTAAAAAATGGAATCCTGACAGAGAAACTAGAAACTGTGTAGGTCGTGCAGCACTTGATGACTCATTTTATAAGTTTGGCAGTCTCAGCTGTTTTTAGCAGGGTATATTAATACAGTAAGGTCTCAGAGCAGTTAAGAGAGGACAACTACATGCTTGGTGTATCTTTTTAACTCTATCTGTATCTGTCCTGTGTCTAATACTGCAGCGCTGCTATGACAACTGAATTTCCCTGCTGGGATCAACAAAGATCTGTCTTAAGTATAATTCATTTTCTGTTCTATTTCATTCATCCCTGTCCATTCCATGTACCGAAACAGATGACTAGCCTTTTCTTATATGAATTTGAGAGTTGGTTTTGTGTCACCGTCACGCCTGGTGTCTCATGATGGAGCTTACTGATGGCGTGTCTGTTTTTAGTCGGGAAGGTATGGCGAGTGTAATGAGGTTTTAGAGAGATTGTTAAAGTGGATGGAGTGATAGGGACAAACCAGATGGTGTTTCATTCACACTTTATAGGTAACGGTTAGCCCAACACTTTCGCTGACAAGGAAGCTTTTCTGCTACTCAGATACTTATTTGTTTTTGTTTATCTTTTTATTTTTTGCAGGTTTTTGTTCTTTACTTCTTATCATTTCATTTTCTTTAATATTCTAATCGGTCTTACTTTCTTTTTTACCTTCTTTCATTCCTTCTCAGTCTCTCTCTCACTCTATTCGCTATCTCTCAACTGTGTGACAGTGAGTTTGTAGCCAGATCTTTTCTGCCTGTGTAACTCAAACCTGTGTCTCATCTGTCTTCCTGTGTATGCAGCGCTAAGTGAGCCGTCTGTGGAGTTTGGCATTGCTGGGCCTTCTGTATAAACACTGACACCCACAGCTGGGGCTCTGCTAAACCACCAGCGTTATTGTGGGAGTTGGGGGGGGGGAATCTTGGCTGAGCAAACGTCCAAGCTCCAGCACACCTTGCTGGGCATGTCTCTCCCTGGCATCCCCTGGCTGTCTGCCGGGGCTGGTTGTCTGTCTGGCTTCTGAGATCCTCACCTGCTACCTAACATCTGTCCACATCTAAACACACACAACACACAGCTGCTGCAATCAGAGGATATGAGCAGCATATGTACAGTATATACACGCGCACACACTCACGTATGCACGCGCACACGCACAGACACACACACACACACACACACACACACACACACAGCTGCTGTCCAGCACAGACACAGCTGCAAGCCACATGGGGAGTGGAGCATAAGGGGGGGGTGCACCAAGACGGAAGAGATATACAGCAGATATACAAGGTAAAAACCAAACCAGAGAGGAAGAAAGACATGGAAATTGACAGGAGAAGGAAGACTCCACCTTGATACCCGACACACGCAACCTCAAAGTGAATGACCTGGCTTTGGTCATTTCCGACATCTCACTTTCCCTAACCCAATCTGAAACCGGAGCAGAACTTTTTAATCAATTTAAAAACTGATCCAGATTCCGGCCAGTGTCACAGGTCCGCTTCTATCTGCTGACTGTTCAGTTATTCTCAGACAAATACATACAAATGGGATGCAGCCTCTCGCAGACAGACTTAACTTTTTCAAAAGCGGGTCGATACAAATTGAATTTGACGGATAGGTCGTGCGGCGGAAGATGCATGAATGTGACACCAGATGGAAAAAAGGTGTACCTGAAAGGCTTCATTTATCTAAACTATAATGTGATATTACTTCATGTATCAAAGGCAAAGCCCCTACCTGACTATATTTCTTCATTTGAAGACTCTTGGAAGAGTCTTAAAAAACTCCATATTCATCAAGGTGACAGCTGAATTTATATGGGGGGGCTGTGACAGAGACAGAGAGACAGTTATGGATACATTTATAGACAGAAGACAGAGATGGAAAACTAGCACCAGTGGAAGACAGAAAAAGAGGTGAATTCACAGCAGTTCTGTGTAGGAAGGAGTGACAGGTGACAGTACAATGCTTTGCTTCTAACTCGATGTTACAGCTCCCATCTGTTGCCATTTTGTAGCTGCCATTCTGGGATATTTCTAAGTGAAAGTTTTTGTACAACAACAACCCCCTCAGCAGCTCAGTGTTTAGTTCTAAAAGCAAGTATTGTTTTACTTCACTCTTTGCAGCATGCATACATCTTTGCTGCTGCCATGTTCGCAGCATCATAGAACATTTGGAAATATCTTGTTTTCATCTTCTCACCAAAAAACAAATACAGATACAAGTGTCACTAAGTGTGGTGATTTTTTTTTTCTGGGCAACGAGTCAGCAAATAACAGGTTAAATTGTCACGTAAGTAGAATGCAAAGAAAACTACAAAAGTACGCTCCTCAGAGCACAGGTCTCCGCCAGGCTGGGTTGCCGACCCAGGCCTACCCTGTGTCAGTGGTCAGTGCAGCCATCAAGACACAAATCCTTGATATCTTCATAACCAACCGCGTTTGTCATCCAGCTGAGTATATTGAGCACACGCTTCAGTGGCCTAATGGTGCATTCAGAACAAATGCGTTGACAATGCATCTGCAGTACACACGGGAACCCCCAATCTCCTGCCCGAGGGCGTTGCTGTTTGCTATATCACAGTTACGTATGTCTCGTTGGGCATACAATATATAGGCGATGAATAAGCAGTGCAAAAACAGAATGATGTTTCATATTAGCTCAGCACTTCCTACTTTGATCGTTTGACCAGACTGTAGCGAGCTGTGTGCGGTGAATGGACCTCATTTGCAGTTAAACTCAACCAACTTCATGCAAATGTCAGATACAACATCTGATCGAAAACCTGGCAATGGCATATCCATCATGCACCGCACGGCCACATCACAAGCTCTCCATATGAAATTAATTGGATCCATTGATTTGCCGTCCGTCAACACATTTGGTATGAATGTACCGGCAATCTATGGGGTGCAGAGGATGCGCCCTTGCCTGCAGGGGCCTAAGCAAGCGGCCCCTGATTAGCCTGCCAATTCTAGCGTGACATTCTGTACATTATTATTGTTGTTATTAACCTCCACTGTCATTACTGACAGCTGCCGTTACAGGCAGGTCCAAATTAAATGTTAGTGGCTCCATCGAAGGTAATCAAAACACGTTATTTTCATTTCTATGTTAGAACATAAATTATGTGGGCCGCTGGGGTGGCACACAGTGGTGAAGTAGCCGCCCACCACCGCCGAGCAGAATCCACCGCGGTGCATTCGGCTTTGTCGAGCGTCTATACGAACGCAATTGGCCCATGTTTGGGGGAGGGAAGCCGGGCAGAGAGGGTGATATTTGTCACTACATGTAGTCCAAGGCGGAACCTGTCAACGGGCAGTGTTGGGCTAGGACGAAGGCTCTACGTCCTCCCTGTGGGGGCTCCTCACTGGCAGGTGCGTGAGTAGGATACAACAGCAGTGACAACACACAGCAATGTGTGTGGGGAGGAGTCAATAGGCAAAATTAGACTAGATTTGGGAGAAAAAAAATCTAACTAGAAAAAGTGCTCCTCGGAGCACAGGTCTCCGCCAGGTCAGGTAGGCTATTGTGGCCTCCTGGTGGCGCTATAATAGGCCAATGTGAAAAGGGTGCCATTTCTTCTTAGACCTTGCACGACAATCGGACACTGCATTCATGATTTGAGGCATTTTGTTAAAAACATTTGTTTTGCTAAATTAGACCTGCTGGTGGCGCTATAACAGGCCAATGTTAAAAGGGTGGCATTTGTTCCTAAACATAGTGTGAATGTGCGTGCAAAGTTTCACCGCAATCGGACGGTGCGTTCATGATTTGCAGAATGTTGTTCAAAACAAGCCACTACTGCAAACTTTAGATGTCAATCAGGATGGAATATGAAAAATCAAACACATCCGTCTTGATCACATGACTATAGAGATCATGTGTACCGATGTGCTTGAAATTTGGATAAAATTGGAAGGAGTAGTATAAAATGATGTGTTTTACATAAGTCGGCCTCCTGGTGGCGCTATAAAAGGCAGATGTGATAAATGCAGGGCAAAGGTTTTTCCTTGACCTCTAGGGAGTGTGCATACAAAGTTTTACACAGATCGGTGCAGTTATAGGTAAAAACACGAATCGGCCTGTTATAGCGCCACCATGAGGCTGATTTGAAAAATTTCAGATGGTATTTCTTAGGGTTGTCCGATATTGGCTTTTTTACCGATAACCGATATACCGATATTGTCCAACTCTTAATTACCGATACCGATATCAACCGATACCGATATATGCGGGGATTATTGTGATTAGGGTAAGCTCAAATTTCATATCACACACACCATATACAGTAAGAACTCCTGTAACTTATTTATAAAGCAAAAAATAAAAAAAATAAAATAAATTTCAAAAACCGATACCGATATTTTCCCGATATCAATTTTTATGCTAATATCGGCCGATAATATCGGGAGGCCGATAATATCGGACATCCCTAGTATTTCTTCCTCGGCCTAATGGGAATTTGCGTGCAGAATTTCACAGAAATTGCATGCTGTGTTCATGATTTGAGGCATTTTGTTCAAAACAGAGCACTCCTGCAAACTTTGGAAGACATTTTTAGCCAATCAGGAAGGAATATGAAAAATCTGAAATACCCGTTTCGTTTAATGACTATAGAGATACTGTGTACCGATTTGCGTGATTTTTGGACAAAATCTGTAGGAGTACTGTCAAAAAATATGTTTTGCACAAATCGGCCTCCTGGTGGCGCTATAAAAGGCCCATGAGAAAAAATTTGGGGCAGAGGTTCTGAATTGGCCTCCAGGGAGTGTGTGTGCACAGTTTCGCTGCAATCAAGCCAACGGTGCCAGAGATTAGCTGGTCACAGACGGACGGACACACGGACGGACGGACGGACGGACAAGGGGAAAAACATACTCTCTCGCCATGCCTTTCGGCCTGGCGGAGACAAAAAGCTATAAAAAGTTAAAAAGAACATTAATCATGTAACAGTTCAATACATTCTTGTTGTTTTGGGGTACACTTTTGTGTTTTTGCCCATCTATGTATCTAAATAACATAACATATTAAGTAATACAATACATATGAACAAGTAATACATACATCTGCATTGTATAACTAGGAATGAAGAGTGCTAGGAGTAGGAGGTGAGGTAGACATTAGAGTTGAGTTTTCAGAATGCGACAGAAAATGTGTAATGAGTCTGCGGTCCTACTGTAGAAGCACAGTAGTGTGCCCTAGCACTAATAGGCACATAAATGAAGCCCCCAACATACAACGATGCTGTATAAAGGAGAGACAGAGCATTGGATTAAAAACCTGACAGAGAATAGGGCTGATTTGTCATGGTTTGTCATGTTACAACTTAAACCTTATACACTTAGTTGACAGGGGTCCCCCTGGGCTCTGTATACTTGGTTTGCTCCTTCTATAGTACATTTCTTCATCATAAATAGCCGATCTATAAGCTGAAGCTCACAACGTGTTGCAAGAAAACGCATTGTCAGCGTATAGATATCGCGTGTGTGCACGTTGTCAGTGTATAGATATGACGCGTGCGTGCGTCCGTGTGTAATAAACATGTTGAAGTCGGGGGGTATGCTGACAAAAGTTTACATACAGTGAATTATTTTTGTTGGTAGCTAGCTAGAGCTTACCAGATGATACTTATGAGAGAAATAAGAAGTGATACATTTTTTACTTGTTTTGACAGCACAATAAATAAATGCATTTACTGTGGCCTCCACTGGGTATGCTGATTCTGGATTGGTGCATGGTACTTTTACCACTACTGATACAGAATACTTAAAAAATCTGTCTCGTTATTACCCACCCTGACACATTAAAAAGCCGTTCCCACTGAACAGCGACTTTCAGGGCCGTTTTTGGCTTGTGTTGCACTTGAGTTGTTTTATAACAGCAAGACAGCAGGGAAGAAACAATAACCATGGCTTCACAGTGAGAGAGAGAGGGAGAGAGAGAGAGCGAGTATGGGAGGATGGGAGAAGTAATAGAGGAAGGAAAGAGACTTTAACAGAGCGTATGTGAGCTTTTCCTCCAAGCGATAACTTGGGAGCATCCACACATCATAAAATCTGAAAGTGCTACACAGACAAGTTCCCCATCTGTGGTCCCAGCACATTCAAGTCTCCTTCCCCTCTCTTCTCGGCTCTTGTCTTCGCCTCACTAGTGTGTCATCACTTCCCCCAGTCATCTCAATCTCCGATTCCATGCTTTTCATTTATGTACTGTTCCTTTCTTTTGCTTATGTATGCACCTATCTCGTTCTAAAACAAAAAAACAAAACAAAAAAACATATGTGTTGTGATATAGGAGAGAGCATTAAACCTACTCACATTATGGCATTTGTACAACAGCTACAAATGTACTGTATGCACGGACTGAGAAGTTTTATTCCAAGTATACTAACCATTATATAAAAATAAATGGCAACAGTCAACTGCAACTGGTTACCACAAGAGTTGCCATAGCAACAAGGTTTATGGCAATTTAATAGTGCAGTTTGAATGAATGTTTGACCAGTCAGACACACACATACAAGATATGACCAAAAGTCAGTGGACCCATTTCCAATTAGTGTTCCTAATTAAAGCCCTTTGTTCCAGTGAATGGAAATCTTAATACTACAGCTACAATTACATACAGACAATTGTGTGCTTCCATTTTTGTTTGCGGAAGGTCATTTCCCGTTTCTGAATGACAATCCTCTCATGTCCCCCACACTCCCCCATACAAAAAGGGTTTATATACTTGTAAGGCAGTGATGTTGCTAGGTTTTCAATGTAATGGGTCCCCAATTACACGCCCCCCCACCCCCCCCCCCTTCTATCGTTTTCTTTGATCTCCAATCTCCATATCGTCTATGTGTGTGACTGTGTACATTATATCCTAATGCAGTGGATTGCGGCTCGGTTTGGCTCGTGGGTCGCGGCTCGGTTTGGCACGCGGGTCGCAGCCCGGTTTGGTGCGCGGGTCGCGGCCCGGTTTGGCTCGCGTCCTTTATTAAAAAGGTGCGTCAGAGACGCAGGACGCAGGGCTAGCAGCATCTCTGCTGTAAGCATGCATTACGCACACATTCATACACCGATGGTAGAGGCAAGGCACCAACCTGCTCATCGGGAGCAATTAGGGGTTCAGCGTCTTGCTCAAGGACACTTCGACACTAACTGAATCAAACTGGGAACCTTGTGGTTGCCATCCGGCCGCTCTCCCGGCCACTCTACCCCTGAGCCACTGCTGCCCCACTGCTGTTATGTGCTCCCGGGCCCCCTAATAAAGTAATATTAAGTATAATGACGCAGCTAGGCTGTCACAGATGCCACTTTTACATTATGAGTATTTGCCAGTTGTAAAACATTGTCAACAAACATAAATGCTGAATTTTTAATGCCGTCAGATTGGAGGGGGACGTTTGTGTTCATGCAGCAGCACAACCTGTGTGTGATTGGCTAGTGCTGGTCCATAGCCAGACAGGACACTTATCATATAGCCTGGACAGATGATTACTCTGCAATTCTACATGACATACAGTATACCGTACATGACCTATTTGAGAACAAAATGAAGAATTGAGGTCCTTGGCCTGCCGTCAGAGTGCACAAGAAATAGAACTTAGAAGGCAGACTGTGTCTCACTGAATTAACCAATTTCATTACATTTTTCTCTATGATAGTCTGTTATTTCAAATGCCCAGAGCAGTAACTTTAGACAACGTAGATTTTTTTCCTCCAAGATTTTATCCCATTAAAACCAGGAAAGCATCTGTGTCATTTTATACTTTGGCTATTCAAAAATAGCCGATATACAAGATCATAGCGCATCACTTTGTGTCGCGATATGAACTCATAGATCTGCTATTTTTGAAAAATCTTACACATTTTTGCAAATATTTTAATATATATATTCCCTAGCACCCGCCACTGAGCATTTGCCACTGGCGGGAGAGAGAGAGGAATATTGGGACTACAGTTATGCATGAGCCTATTACAATGCAACTGTCCCTCCAAGTTATGGGGTATAACAGCTGTCACTTCCATCCAGGCTATGGGAACAATGTCGCTTGTACGCACTGCTCTTTGCCAATTCTTGCAAGAAGCAGCAGAATGCTACTCAGCATACCATTAAAATGCTCCAAAATCGTATCGGTTCACAATAAAGATCTATAATCTCTGGCATATTCCAGGGCCGTTGTTCAGCTCTGGGGCCCGTGAATCATTCAGGGCCCCTGAAAATGATTTCCTTTATTTTAGAAAAATATTGTATTGGTGAAAATAATACAATGTTCTGCCTCCCTGTGTCTCACCATAGATTTGAACAAAATTACCAAAATAATTACCAAAGTGTGAAAATGACTTTTCATTCAAGCATTCAACAGTATGTGGTGAAATCAATAGTATGTGGATGTGGAGGAGTATAAGTCAATAAGAGGCAAGAGCTTAGGTGGGTTCAGATTGGTTATTTAGCCTTATTATTTAACTGGCTAACATGGGCCACAGTTTGTACACAATTCACCAATGCAAAGATATGTCTGTCTTTTCAACCCAGAAAAGTATGATTTTGAGTTTTAGTTTTAAAGGTTTTAAATATTTTAAAGAATATTTGATGAATGCAATTGTTAAAGGAGATAACATACATGTTACATACACCGGCTAGTATAATAGCTGTCTCCTTTGAAATCTTGTGTAGGTTGTGATGTGAGTGACCAACTGTATCCACAAATAGCTGCTAACACTGTATGATTACATCAAACAGGACCTTTGGCTTGGCCATTTTGAGTAAAGGTTTGCCATTTCCTTGAGTTTTAAAGTAAATGGAACATACAGGAGCCAGAGGCGCAACAATGCAGACAGATGAACATAAACTCACTCTCAAAAGTAAACAAATGGTCAGTTAAGTGACTGATGGCAGGAAGACAGAATACCTTGCTGCAAGCAAGCAGTCATATTTTTGATATTATTATTATTATATTTTTTTTAAAGAAGAGACAGAAGAAAGAAAGAGAAGGAGAGGGGGATAGATCACCCACCAGAACACACAGAAGTCAATACAGCCGCTGGACATGGCTGTCACTCCCACCACTATTTCTTTATGAATATTCCTCTCCCTCTCTCGCTCTTTTGTTCTACCCATCGCTCTTCTATGAGTGTGGTGGATAGAATATTGAGTAGAACATGATAGCAGACTAACAGCGTCTTTGGCCTCCGGGTTGAAATGTCACTAAGCATGGCTCCTCATGGGACTCACTTAATCACACGTGCGTGTGTGCACCTGCATTCTTGCCCTCCTGAGTGTCTGTGAGGGTGCTTTCCCTGTTTCTCCGTGCACATGTATGTGAGTGTATGGTGTGTGTGTGTGTGTGTGTGTGTGTGTGTGTGTGTGTGTGTGTGTGTGTGTGTGTGTGTGTGTGTGTGTGTGTGTGTGTGTGTGTGTGTGTGTGTGCGCGCGCGTATGTGCGCGCGTGCTTGCATGTTTGCGTGTGCATATATGTGTGTGTGTGTGCGTGTATGGTAGACACATGTGTTTGCATGTGCATGCACTTGTGTTCCCACAGGGCCTGCATATCATCATCATCATTGCCGTGACTGCTGACAGTAAAATCCATATCAAATCTATAACCCTATTTTCCTGTTTTTTTTTGTTCCCGTGCCTTCGTCACCCGGTTGCCACTTGTCTCTCTGATGAACAGAAGCGGTGGGTTGATATGTCATAAGCTGTCCATGGATGGATCATAACGGCATAATGAAACACACAGGCAAAAGGAAATGTCAAGATGTGACAAAACCCTGGGCCATAACATACATTCCCTATCCATGGATACTTCACGGAATGTCTCGTGTGTGTGTGTGTGTGTGTGTGTGTGTGTGTGTGTGTGTGTGTGTGTGTGTGTGTGTGTGTGTGTGTGTGTGTGTGTGTGTGTGTGTGTGTGTGTGTGTGTGTGTGTGTGTGTGTGCAGTGTACCCGTGTGTGTGCGTACCCATGTGCGTGGGTGTACACAGGCATGTATAGCATCTATCAGCTGATGCCTCGCCGTCATTCCTTTGGCCTGTATCTGTTTCTTTGTTGATGTTTATCTGCTGCTCGGTTGGTTCCGCCTCTCCGCAGCGCTTCAGTTCGATAAATGTATGTTAAGCAAACACTCTAATTAGCCAAACGAGAGCTAATCGTACAGATAATTGCACATTACACAAGTACACCATCCACCCACTTTGTCTTTTTCTTTCTTGCCCTTCCTCCCTCTCGTGTCCTGCTCTCTCTCTACCTCTACCTGCCTCGCCTTTCTTCAGTGTTTACTCCTGTGCTTCTCTAGCCTTCTCTTCCTGTCTCCCTGAGGAATGTGGCATTTTTCCAATCTCCTGTCATTGACAGTAATGAGGTTTTCGCCCGGGCAGTGTCACTGCTTGTTAGTGGCAGCTACCTGTACCTGTGTCTTAGGACTGTATAGGCAGGCAGAGGCTGTTGTGCGAGACATCTGTGTGTAATGCACTGGTTATCACCGTGTTGTCCGGGGACCCCCAGGGGTCCTTGAGGGCGTTCCAGGGGATTCCCAGCTAAATGATTTATAGTTAAGAACCAAATGGACACTTATGGGTCTGTAACAAGTCTACAAGTGGAATCATGGACCCAAATGGTTCCATTTGTACACTGTCAAGAGTTAAAGTAATACTGAGGATTTCACAGTGTAGTTTGAGGTCCCAGAAGAAAACACAATATATAAAATGGAAGTCTGTGACCTAATGCATATCAAACTGAGTGTCATTGAAATAAAAAATGTGGAGAATCACTGGTTTAATTGGTTAGGCTTGGCAAGGATGTGTTTAACACCCATATTACTACAGTAATTGCCTACAGTGAATGTGTCTGAGAATAACCACTGTTCACTATTGGAGGAAAATAAATGAGCAAGGAAGCACAAGCATGTAACCAAACCCTACAACAAAAAAATACTGGCATGACCTCGAAAACAAACTGATAACCTCCCCATTAACAGCCTCATCACTCTCCCCCTCATCCTCATCCTTGAACACCAAGACATGCACTCAATACAACCATCTGTCTTTCATCCCTGTGTCAATGGTGACAGCGCAGATTGAAATTGATAGAGGCAACGGCAGACGGAAACTCATTACAGATCGTTGACAGACAGACGGTCCACCTCTAGTCAAGCCTCAAACCTTCGGGGGAACGGACAATATTTCACTGATTAGAAGTGAGAGAGAGAGGAATTCTACTGCCTCGAAGCAAAAAGTGCTCATTCACAGCCAGTGTTGGCTCTGGGTATCATTGCTGTCGGGCAGAAACCTTGTATGTCCTTTACTTTAGAAGAAATGGAGAACCTTATTCCAATGGATCCAGTGCAGTTATTATTTAGTCACAAGCTCTTGTTAATACTTTTAGTTGGTTAAATATTTATAAACCCCCCAGACAAACGTGTTGTGAGCTTGTAGATTAGCTACTTTAGCTGATCTATTTCTATTTTCTATTCTACAGCTTGTATGGCAGAGAAGAGGTTATTAGAGGTGCTGCCTGGAGGCATGGGAAGAGCAGAGGAGAGGTAACCAAAGTACTGTAGGATGCAATGAGAGGAAGACAATCGGACGAGAGAGGATGCTCGGAGGAGAGAGGGCTATGGAGACTGGACTGGATTGGTGAGAGGAAGGGGAGGAGAATAGGATGAGACGTATAAACCTTGGTTTCACATACGAACTACTCTGCAAGACAATAAAATACAATAAAAATCATGCTGTCATGATTAAAAATGTAATCCTGATGAGAGCCGATTGTCCCCGTATCAGCCACAGCACCAACAGAGTAAAATATATTAAAATGCCTGCGAATCAGAAACAAAGGAAACTTTTATGAAACAAGTCGACACGTAACGCTATTGAATAATATACCAAGACACTCAAAGGTACAGCTTCTCAGAAGGCCCAGCAGTTAATAGAGAACACAAACAGACGAAAGTAATCACTGTCCTTGGGGAGAGAGATAACAGATTTCCCGAGGGTGCTTTATGTACCGGACGAGACAGCTCCTATCATTTCATTTGACATGGTGCTTCTTTCATATTACCGCCTTCAAAAGACACACAGTCTGAGTCATTCTCTCAAATAAAATATTAACCTCTACTGTTGGAACAAGCTTTTAAGAAATATTCTTCCAAAGATAAAGTGCATAGCAAAGACATTGCCGTCTTTCAGCTGCCCCCCCCCCCCCTTCCCTTCTTCTCCCCACGTCACCTCTCTCTCAGATGAAAAAAAAAAGACCTGATTGGTTCCCGATTAGACACTTTTAATATTAGTCTCTGTGGGAGGTCGTTGCCAGGGCTGCAGCCGCGGCTGTAGCTTGGCATGTGGCTAAACGCTGAAGCTGGGGACGTCTCAGGGAGATGTTTCATTAACTGGTCATAAAGGAAGCTCTGCGTGGAGCCAGTGGCTGTCCCTCAGATCCTCAACTACACAGGAGACTGCGAGACACCACCAGACACCACCCAGTGAGGGAAGGAGAGAGTTAAAGAGACAGAGAGAGATAGAGATGGAAACAGGGAAATGGAAAGAGTATGACAGACACAGAGTGACAGAAATACAATAGGGACGGAAGGGAGAAGGGATTAAGTGAAAGGGAGGGAAGTAAAAAAAAAAAAAAAAGGAAAAAAGCAGTACAGGGAATAAAAGCAAGACACAGGGCCCTATTTTGGGGCACGTGGATTGGCGTGAGGCATGCATGCAGCAAATGGGTGAACTCACAATTTCCGGTGGAGGAGTGGTGTGTTATTCCCCACCTGCGATTGTTTGGTATTTTGGGGACTCAATGTGTGCCGATGTGTGGGAGGAGAGGTGCAATCCGGTGCTATTTTCAGCACACTTAGTGGGTGGAGGCACACAGATAGATGTCTCCAAAATCATACAGACCTGCTTTATGCATGTTATACTTGTCTGTTTCACTTTGGTATGAAGCCCTCAAGCTGGAAAACATATTTTAGTGTGTTATGCGTGCTAACCTACACGATAGTGATTGAAGGCCTGTATGCAATTACACTGTTGTGCGTCATGATGTACAAAGAATATTGAAGGCATAATATCCATATCAATTTTGCCTTCATAAAAGGCTTACTGATTGGTCAGCTAGATAGATCACTACAGATACAGTAGATAGATCGCTACTGACCCTCCACCACCCCAGCTACCACCTGTTGTTTTGTTTTTATTTACTATGGGGGATTCTTAAGGTTTAGTGAGCACCCTCAGAGTAAAAGCAGATCCATTCATTGCCAAACCAAAATAAATGTATTTTATATTCATTATATTTTATTCATTCATATTTAAATTCAATTCATGAGTGTCCAGACTGAACCTTAGGTCAAGTCAGATGGCCGCCGACCCAGAGCCAGGAGTTTTTCCTTGCCACCATAGCCAAGCTTGTTTGATAGAGTATGGTCTTTACCTGTTCTATGTGTACGTGTTAGAAAACTTATTGTGATTTGGCACTATATAAATAAAATTGAAAATTTAAATGGAATCATGACCAATCAAATGATCACTTTTCATTAGCTTTAAGAGCACAGAGCTTTCTCAGCACAATGGCGTATTGGTAATTTCCACAATGTCATGGACGAAAAGCGCCAGAAATATAAATTCTTATGGCCTTGTTCAGGAGGTGCAGAGTCATCAACAATCAATCTAAAGCACCTCAAACAGAGTGCCAAGCACAGATGATGGAAAATTATCTTGGGAGGAAATAACAAATGCATCTAATACATCTGGCACTGGTTCTATGCAAAACATTTCACAGCATAAAGCCCAGATCATAAGCCCAATTCATTATCACCAAATTAAAATCACAGATGGACGTCTGCAAAATGACTGCTGTGCAGACCTCCCATAGGCGGATGTCTGCTCAGAAACGGTTTGATGATGTCCAGTGAGGAGCCAAATAGAACCTGGCAATATACGTAATAATCTATCTATCTATCTATCTATCTATCTATCTAGTTGACCAATCAGTCAAGTAAGTGAGTAAGTAAGCAGAAACCTATATGGATATATGCTTTTAATATTCTCAACAGTTTTGTTGGATACAAGCAAACCATTGTCACGTGTGGGTTAAAATGCATAAAAAACATGCTAAAATACTGTATATTTTCAAGCTTGAGGGATTCATACCAAGCTGAAACAGACTAGCATAACATGTATAAAGTCGGTTTGTGTAATATTGGCCTCCGCCAACTAAAGTGATAGAAATAGCAATGAATAAGTACGTACCTTTCTGTACGCTGTTTGTACAAGCAGGCAGGCGGCAGGTGGTGCAAGTTGTGGAACCTGCGGTCCTTATTGACTTGACCTGATTTGCTAATGACACAACCCCTACTGCACCTTTCCTTCCACACTGATGCTCCCGAGTCCACAAAATACCAAACACAAACAGGCGAGGGCAACACATCACTGCACCTCGGGAAATTGTCAAATTTTCTGCACGCCTCACTCCACTTCACCTAGCTCAAAATAGAGCCCTCAGATTAAAATTAATACTGAGGATCTTTAAAAGCTATTCACAGTGGTAGCAGATTTATTTTAAAGAGCATGGGTTAGCTCAGCGCATCGATGCTGTGTTGTTATCACATTGGTGTCCATAATCACACAAGTGCACTAAAAGGTGGAACACTATGTCAAATCAATGCTAGTTTGTTGCATGTTTGTTATCTACTTCTACTATAGAGAGAGATATACATATAGTATTTTACAATATATTTGGGAATGTGGAAAGATATTTACATAAACTATTATATACATTATGTAAAAGAAAAAGCCAATTGATTGTTTCCATGGGATTAGAAAGGCTATAAGCTTCTCAAGTTTGCCATCAAGAGTTTCTTCTATCTGCATCAGAGTGAAACAGAGCTAAGCATCTGAGTGAGGAATCGGCAAACTGGTTTCATACAAAAAACAGCATGGCGCCTTTGTCACGAAAGCAAAACAAAAACATTGAAATAAATGCATTAAGGAAATACTATTACAGAGACTATTAACACTACAGTCCTTAACATAATATTGTAATTTCTCTAATGACAGTCATCATCACATGTTAATTTGTGATCTGCAGTGAAAGCCTTCATCCAAAGTATTGTGCCATGTATGCAAATGTGTAGTAGGGGTGGCCACGGTGGAAATCAAGTCCCTCAAACCCTTGACTTCCACTGAGAATTTGACCGAAACCCTGACAGTGTTCATGTTACATGCACTTTCTTTTTATGGCTGCTGATTGGTATAGTAATATATTGAAAGAAAAAAAAATATATATAATAACACGTGAAAAGGAAGACACTGTGATGACAGACTAGCGTCTGCCTAGCTAGTCCAATTTGCAAACTGTCACTACACTATGCTATATTCAGTAGGTTCAAAATTTGTTCTCAAGCTCAAGTTTAGTTTAGTTCGGCCAATTTCAAGTCTGCCAATTTCAAGTCTTAATGCCTCAATGTTCGTTCCAGCCTGGCAGGGATAACAAAGCAAGAAAAATGGTATAGTAGCATCATAAAAGTACTTAGATTCTGTCTGTACCCAAGACTTCACTTTTCACCCTGCCCTGCACAGGTCGTACTGTATAATATCAACATCAGTTAGAGCAGCATGTTGAGAGGAGAGGGAAATTAATATTGTGTTCCGATTTCATGACGTGGTGGCAAAATGAGGGTTAGGAGGGTGGTTTAAATAAAAACATAATTGCTGTAAAACAGCACTGGTGGATCAGTGTCTACTGCTATGACAGCCTATTTATGAAAGTAAAAAGTGAACATGATCAGCAGATCCTAAAGCCCCAAAACAGACACCGTTGTTGTAAGACAGTAAAGGTCCTTGCACACCGGAGGTGTTTTTGTTTTTGATTAATTCACCCGAAAACATATTTTTTCAAACTGTTGTTTGTGTCATGAGTACATTCACACAGATCGCGAAATCATGAATATTACGCAGCAATAAAGCGGCATACTTAATATTCGGAACGAGGTGGATTTTTCAAAGCTTCCAAACTGCGAATAAAGAACCTATAGTAGTTTTGATATGAAATATTCGCTGGCATTTTTGTATTGTCACCCGCTTCATTTATACTCCGTTGTACAACGCTGAAAATAGCAGATCTTGAAGCTCACAAGTCACAACAACAACGTTGCGATGCATTTCACATGTTTAAATAGTGTATTTGCCACACTTCAGTGTGGAAAGGTGAAAGAGAAGAGGGAGAGAGTGAGGACTAGAGGAAAGGTGGCATCAAATACAAGAAGAGAGACAAACAGAAAGAGAGACTTACTTTGGCCCGCGATGGTAATGACAGACGATCAGTAGCTGATTTGAAAGGTGCTGTGTGCTGCTTTTTATAAAGCTCCTCCATCTCCTTTTCCACCTGAATACACACACACACATAGCATATGCACATAGATCGTATGCGAACACACACACACATGCAGGGCAATATGAATTCTCTGGGTTGAGCTATGTATGAGCTCTGTAATAACTGGGGCTTATATTCCAGGTAAAACAATATTAAGACTTGGTCATATCTCTTGCTTAGAGGTGCGTAAGCAGGCTAGGATGGCATGTATAAGATGGAGGAAGACAGAGATAGACAGATCAGAGATGATGAGGAAGGTAACAAGGGAAAAAAGGACAGAGAAAGGGTGAATGAATAAGGAAGCTGCGGGGGAAATAGTGTTTCTATGGTTCAACGTTTTGCATTTGTGGCATTCCCTATGGACTGAAGTGAAAACGCTTTTGAAGGTACAATCTACAGAGGCCCCTCAACATGTGAGGTTGATTGGATGTTGCATTCATTTTATATGGCTATTTTTGGTAGTAGCAGCTACCACAGGAGTAGTAGAAAATGGTTTATACCTGGAACACCTTACGTTATTAAACCTTTCAATCCTGGAACCCCTTTGTATGTAGTTGTTGCTATGTACAGTATATTGCAACATACATTGTATACATTTTTTAAATACATATATTTCGTTTTTTTCAGAAAACTTAAGTCAGGATTTAGACGGCGTTTTTAGAATCGGCCACAGGTCTAAATGGGTTAAGAGTTACAGGCCAAAAACGTAAAGCAGGCTGGAATAGTGCCACCATGAGGCCGATTTGAAAATGTTGGGGTGGAGTGACTTCCTTGGTCTACTGGCAGCCGGCAAATATATAATCACAAATATATAAAAATATATAATATAAATAATAAATATATAATCACCATCCCGACCTTCGGCCTGGCGAAAATAATGAATGAATGAATGAATGTTCCTACTTTATATTGTCCGGGACCTGGGGCCTGAAGCTCCTGCTTCTTGTGGAAGATAGTGGTGCGTTCAGCTGTCGAACCAAAGCCTCCTTTAATAGTGCTCTCTGCATAGGCCTTCTTTAAACTCTCCTGAGCTAAACCGCAGTTAAACACATTGTATGATCCAGGACCTGACCACAGAGAGAGAGAGAAAGAAAGAGAGAAAAGAGACAGAGAGTGTGTGTGTGTGTGTGTGTGTGTGTGTGTGTGTGTGTGTGTGTGTGTGTGTGTGTGTGTGTGTGTGTGTGTGTGTGTGTAGCAATAGCATAGCATTGTCATTGAGGGATGCAAAGTACGGGGGGAAATAAACTTGCCTACAAAGCACATTTACTCACATATACTGTACACAAACACACACCACAAGGCCACTAGCCTATTAAAACACAGCAAAAATGAACCCATCTTAAATCAAAGCAGCTAGATTTTTAATAGGTTGTGAGAGATCTCTGATGAAGAAGAGTTGATCTGTGAAATAACGTTTAAGAATATCAAAGTGAAATATCAAGCATGAGAACTGAAAGACTGATCTCTCTCTCTCTCTCTCTCTCTCTCTAAAGTCTAATCCAAAACCTAACCCTAATCCCAACGTGAATCCTTTCTTATAAATTGTAACTAATTCTAAGCCTAACTGTAAAATATTTTGTAACTATAAATAACCATTTCTATTGTGAGGATCAGGTCACTTGTCCTCACAGTGTCTATTTCTCAAATTCAACTATACTTGAGGGGACATTTGGCAGTATAGTAATGCAAGTACACACACACACACACACACACACACACACACATACTGTACCTGGCGTGGCATGCTTGTTGTGTTTTGTGGTGAAGCGGACTGCAGTGAGTCCAAAGGGACTTTTCTTCACTCCTACAGGTCTCCTAAGCAGCTCCAGGGCACAACGTGGGTCATTGTACGTGCCAACAGGGGGCGCCACCTCTTTCACCAGGCTGAACCTCTAATTGGATAGAAGAAATAAAAAAGAGAAAGTAAGAAATTAGGAATTTAGAGCAGCCTACTAGGTTTTGACCTAATCTTGTTTTAATGTGTTTACCATAACTGTCTGGTGTTTGAAGGTAGCATAACACAGTCACTAATGACAAAATGCTATACATATCAGCTTTAACTCAAAATCTTTATACACACTCAGCAGTATAGTGTGGGTTGTTCTCTTTGTTAGGTTGCTGATTCAGCGTTTCAATTATTGAGTCTCAGTCGGTGAATAAATGTGGATATTTCATCTATGTATATCCACTTCATTTTAGCCTTGTGCCTACAAGGCCTTTTCAGACTCAAAAAACGACTCAAGGTGAATTATCTTTGATAATTATCTTCAACCTCCTCTTGTGCTCCTGCTCTCAAAATAGGTTTTGAGCTTGTTGTTATCAATAAATGGACCATCTTCTTCAGAGAGCTGTAACTCCAAATTAACACATGAAGAAAAAAGCAATGCTCATATGCACACAACTACACATACACTCCTACTCACATGCTCGCACATGGACACCAAAGACATCTACAACAACAGGAAAGTACACAGGGTTCAGGGGTAGTGTGGCCGGTAGAGTGGCCGGATGGGACCCGGGCTCCCCCAGACTTAGTGTCGAAGTGTCCTTGAGCAAAACGCTGAACCCCTAATTGCTCCCGATGAGCAGGTTGGTGCCTTGCATGGTTTCCTCCGCCATCGGTGTATGAATGTGTGTGTGAATGGGTGAATGTAATGCACAATCCATGTAAAGTGCTTTGGATAAAAGCGCTATATAAAGGCACCATTTACATACACACATACTGTAAACTGTAAACATCCAAAGAACCGCCTTAAGTATTCTACACACGTACATTTCTATTCCCTCATATCCACAGTGAAAGTCAAGGTCACAGACACTGAGGCACATTCCTATAAAAGACCTAATTTGGTCGAAACATGCCAGCCATTTAAACTACACAAATGCCAAGGAAAAACAGAGGAGTGAGTAAGTTTACTAGTAATGCACAGTTGAATTATTGAGCTGAGAGAAGTCAGAGGAAAAACAGAAAAGGAGAAGTGAAAGAAATTCAGATAAAAGAGGAAAAGTAGGTAGGAGGAATGGATAAATGGAGTGAGAGAGTGCAGGAAATGTAGTAGTAGTAGTAAATTAATACAATGACTTGATTTGTTTTTTTAAAGATCTATTTTGGGGCTTTTATCCTTTATTTGCTAGGACAGTAGACTGACAGGAAATGGGGAGCGAGAGATGGGGAGGGAAACGCAGCAAAGGTCGTCGAGATCTGGATTCGAACACGCAACACGCTGTCAGGCTAGGTGACCAGACCGTCACACCAGCGGCCCGGGCCTCCTTCATTAGTTATCATTGAAAACATAGACCACAAAGGTACCCCTTAATTGAGCTGAATGAGGGCAGGGTGGCAGACATTCTGCATTAATGCCAAAATACATTCTTAGAAACTTGCTAATTAACTGGAGTTTGACACTGCCTGGCAAAACCCTGTTGCCCCAATACTGGCTTTGTTATACTTTTGAACGGTTGAACTTGATTTTTACAAATTTCACTCCCAATCTGACTGAATTCGGAGGTTAATATGAGGGTTGTCCATGTACAACCACTACACAGAGCTTGCTTTTTCTTTTATGTTTTGAACAATGCAGCAAAAAAGAACCAGTGTTTCAAGTTATGAAGAGATTATTTTCTGATCCTTGCAGCACACTCCTCCTTTTGCCTTATTCAATGGCCTCCCAGTG
The DNA here is from genome assembly GCF_963454915.1 of Gymnoscopelus microlampas. NCBI lineage: Eukaryota > Metazoa > Chordata > Actinopteri > Myctophiformes > Myctophidae > Gymnoscopelus > Gymnoscopelus microlampas. The sequence goes on from NC_139941.1 coordinate 29,765,860, forward strand.
ACAAATAATTAAGTGTTGTCACTTTACTTTGTCACAATGTTGACGTTGGTCATCATGGTAAGTGCCCTGGTGCCCTGATGAGTGTGATTCTGATCCACATCTAATACGTTTAAAAATGGTCATGGATTCAAATCAAACACATTTCTGGTCCCAAGCTTTTCTAAATGCCTGGGCCCTGAGATACGATTGCAGTTACTGAGCCTCATTGTCAAGTATGGTGAGCTTGTAGATCTGCTATTTTTGCTAAACTGAAAGTGGTTTTATGTTGACATTTGGAGTATTACAGATGACAAGCACCAGATGTACAGTTGTTTATATACCATTTTCTAAATGATTGACAGAGATGACAGAGGTGTTGTTGTTTTTCTCACCTAAACTGCTATGAGGGGGAAGATGGTCTCCAGGGAACAGCAGGAGAGAACAACATGGAGGAAGGGGGGCTGGTGAGAGGAGAAATATGATCAAAGATGAGGGGAGAGGAGCAGGAAATGGAAATAGATGACTACTAGTGGTAGGGGAGCAAAAAAAAAAGGAAATAGAATGGCAAAGGAAAAGTGACTTGTTTTATAAATTGTCAGCCAGAGGACATAGAAAAAAAGTATGAAAAGAGGAGATAGGGGAATAGGGGGAAGGAACAAAAAAAGATTATGGGATGAGGGGATGAGAAAGGGCAAGGGGAATGGAGTGTCAGACTGTCGCTTTGATACTGGGAAATTGGGAAGCAGTGTGAGGAAAGAGAGGAGAGAAATGGGGGGACTCCAGCTGGTCCTGTTATCATCCCTTCCTTCCTTGCCTAGCACCCCCCCCCCTTCCATTCCCCTGGATGCATCAGATGATGCTGGCCTTGCTGGGTGGGGACCAACATCTAAGAAAACTGTCTCCTTTAGCTGTGTGCTGTAGATATGATGTGCGGCACACGCACGCACACACACACACACAGGCTCACATGCATGCTCACCAGGCGGCGGGGATGACTTCACAAGGTCGAGCGACGTACTTGCACAGCATGTGATCGGAAGAACCGGGTCAGAACCACACAAACACATGTGCATATTCACACACACACGCGCATGTGCATGCACACATAATTACACCTAGGAAGCTTGCATCACTCGTGCGTGCGTGCGTGCGTGCGTGCTGTCAGTCCGTGTGCTACTTCAAATGCTTCCTTGAAAGTATTAGTTCTCTATCGCAGATGCCTTTGTGTTTGTCTCTGTATGTATGTGTGTGTACATTGATGCACTTGTCAGACTGATAATTAAAACATCTGTCAAACTTTCCAATGAGTGAGAACTGTAGGCAACTGATTTCTCCCCGATTTAAAAATCCATCTTCACCTCCAGCTGAAGAGAACCTCCACTCCCAGGGCATCAATTAAACAAGGCAAGCCTAGCACACTTTTTCTCCGTGAGAAATCAGATCATTTGGAGTATAGGATGTACAACTAAATCTTGATGCCATGTTTCATTTGAAATTCAGACTCCTTTGAGTGATTGTAGATGGGATTAGTTTTTCTCTAGTGGATCGTTATTCAAAAATATTTCCCTACTGGTCAACTGGATAACTACTTGTAGAGGAATAAGTCTATTACAGTAAGCCTGAACTCAAATCTAAAGGGGAATATCATTAAATGTCTGTGTTAGCGTTTGTTGGCCTACATGTACAATCAGTCTGTAGTTTCATGGGGGACCAATCCAAAAGCTGGTATAGAGTGTCCAGTCCTACCGTATATACAACCTGAAAATGCTAAATGTATCTGACTCTCAAAGGAAAAAAAGGAAATAAAAAATAATCACCATTCTCAATGTTTAATAGAGCTATAAAAGCCAATTTGTAGGAGCTGATTCTTCTGCACTTTTACGTCTAATTTATTTCCAAGACAGCATTGGAATAGTGAACGATTCATCCATGATGCCATGACACACTCAAAATAAAACTTTTGCCTTTTTCAAAAGCACAAACTTTGATGTCTGTCTCCTATCCTATTTTCAAAATTTCTCTAGTTTCCATCGTTCTATCTGCACAGTAAAATCCAGAGTTCCAATCTAACTCTGAGTTTAAGCATGGACCCGTAATTAAAAGAAACCATAGAAAAGTGTATGCACTAGGTCACAAACCAAGCACACCAAGGCAGTGGTATGAAAGGAGCCTGAAGCCAGATTTAAACATAGTTGGCTGCCGGTGTCAAGCAACCAAAAATAGCTGTTCTACAAGCTCACAACGCGTCGCAGCACGAAGCGGTGTGAGCTTGTAGATCTGCTATTTTCGGTGTGAGAGACCACATGCAACGAAGTATATCAAGCCCATAACTGACTGAATGCTTTGTACCTCAGTGTGAGAGAGGAACGGGGGAGTGCAGACGGACTGGTTGCTATAGGGATTAGCCGACTTCTCAAACTGGCTTTTGATATGGTACTGGCCTGGTCCTGGGACCCCCTGGAAACACAGAGAATAAGCAAGGTAAATGGAATGTGACATTTGCTTTGTCATGTCCTGAAAGGCTTTGGCAATATTGGTCCTTTTACATTCATGTCAGTAAGGTTTATGTGAAATTGAAAAAGGGAGAGGCAGCGTGAGACGGAGCGGAGACACTGTATTATGAAGACAAACAGTTGTATTACAAAACATATGCACATACATACATACAGTAAATCCATATACTGTACAAATATACTGTATATTAAATAAAGAATGTGCGTGCGTGTGTGGACTGGTGTTGTTTTTTACTCCAGTATAATAATAAAAGTAAATATAGCTGCAAGCAGCGATACGCGGGGCCAGGAATGCAGAGAGAAAAAAGAAAGAAGCAATGATAAGTAATATGCACAATAAGCCATAGAAACATTGAGAGACTGAACTTGAGAGAAAGAAAACCATGCAATTAACATGAGCATTTTAAACCCTCACTAACCCTAACCTCAGTAAAACTATGCCTACCCCTAACCTCACGAAATACTATGCGTAAGCCTAAGAATGCCAAATCATGATCACCTCAACACATCGTCGGGCACAGGGATCGAACCAGTGACCTCTGGACTCATAGGCTGCCTTTCTTCTCATTGAGCTAGAGATATGATAGCCCTGGTAGTGTCTGTTGATACTGTATATATAAGTCTTTCCGTCCCTCATGAACCAAGCCTCTGTTTTGTTAACTACTCTAGATCACTGGTTCCCTAACCATATACCAATAGAAAAATTGTGTTTCCTCGGAACAGAAACTATTGAAAGTAGCCGGTCTACAAGCTCACAAAACGTTGCTATCTGAAAAGTTGTGAGATTGTATATCGGCTATTTTCACAATGAAGTATGTCATACATTGAAAAAACATACTCTCAAATAAGCATTTCATGTTATCTTTAACAATTGCACATGTATTCATTGATACAGTCATGTTGTTTGCAATGCACTTTAAAGGAAGTATGCATGAAGTGAGGCTTGAACTGGCGACCTTGTGGTTGTCAGGCAGATGCTGTAGAGAAAAGCCATTGGACCAACAGACCTGACCTGGTGAAAAAGGAGCTCACACAGATGACACAGTTTCACGTGAATTGCTCAAAAATTCTGGGTTTAAGTGTTTTTCAAACTTTGCGGACAATCTAAGGGTGGAGCTTACTGGTCAAAGTGATAGATGTGTTCCTCATGAGTCAAGGCACATGTGTAAGCAAGTTTCACGGCTGTCGGCCAAACGAGGCATGACTTACTTGTGCCTGTTTAAAGATTGCATTTTCAAAAAATTGCTATAGCACCCCCCTTTGACCAATTTGAGTAAGATTAGTTTCAGTGATATTTGGAATGACCCTCTACATTACTGCAAACAAATGTGAGTCTGCATGTATGTGTTAGGGGCAGATGAATAATTGTCATAAAACTGCAATGAGTTATCTCCTCCTGGGATTTTTTTGTAATCTGCACGAAACTTTTCACACATGAACTTTGGACCTATGCCGACAAAATGAAAAAAAAAGCTTTTATGAGCCAATAAATGTTTTTCATATAATTCAAAATGGTGTGAGATCTAAAGGTCAGAGGTCAAAAGTCAGAGTGTGAACGTTGTTCATCATGAGTAGACGCATGTGTGTATAGAAGTTTCATGGCTGTAGGTCAAACAGGGCATGAGTTGTACCTGTTCAAAGTTGGCACTTTCAATTGAGTGCTATAGCGCCACCCTTTGACGAATGAGTGTGAGAATTATTTCTTGACAGTTTTTCATGACCATCTACCATATGGCCGAGTTTCGTAAAAAACGGTTAAGCCAGAACTGCCAAAAACGGCAGAAGAAACAGAATAATGCAAATATCAAAACCGAGCCATGGTTGAAGCCTGGCCCCGTAATAATAATAATGCAGAGCAGACGCGTCGCTAGGTCTCTACTAGGTTGGGGGCTTAGCCCCGCAGGCAACGCCGCCGCCCCCCCCCCCCCCCCCCCCCGCGCGCGAGATTTTTTTCCGCGGATTTGGGTACTGTTTTCCCCGTTTTTTGTTACTTTATTTCGGTTTTAGGGTTAGGTTAGGGTGATAGATATATAATTATATTTTTTTTTAATTTTTATTGGTGGCTTTGGATAAAACATTGGTGGCTATAGCCACCGAAGCCCCCGCCTAACGACGCCACTGATGCAGAGACCCTGAGTTGGCCACAGAATAGTTTGTGTGCAAGCTATAAAAAAAGCGAGAAAACTACTGTTGCCCACACGCGCGCACACACACACATTTCCCTGGTTTCCTTGGATTGTGATATGACTCGCCATATAGTTGCTGGCCATCCACACTAGAGTACATTTTCTTGGAAGACAACTTATCATTGGTTTCAATTAAAACAGACATGGTATGGTATGGTATGATGGACCAAGACACCTAGAATATCATTTGAGAGTCAAGGGCATTCTTCTTTTGTAAAAAATGGTTTAGCTTCCTGCCCCGGAAAATATCTGTGCACAGTCACAGCGAGCCTACATTCTTTACACCAAGCAGGAAATTCCTGCATAGCTCCACTGATCCCGCCAAAAAAACAAAGAAACTCTTAATCAGCTGTCAGGTCACATCAGCCAATCCCCAGACTTACCGTAAATGGTTGGACAAGGATGATGGAACATATATTGTATAACCAGCGTTTGGTTTGTAAAAAAACATTTTTTTACATTTTCTTAACCACTTAAGCCTGAATACTTCTTTGTATGACAAAGCAAAAATAGACTATCTACAGAAAAGCCAAAATGCATTGCATACTTTTTTAACACTTTTAACACATTTTGGCATGTTTTTAATTAAATTGTTAAATTGTGATATTATCAAACATAAATATTAAAAAACATCAGACAGTATACACACTTCCCAAGAGGAAATGCATGTATTGAATCCAGTCTGACCAGAAGCAGGGATAAAAATGAATGACCAGAGGGAATATTAAAAGTATTTGATACCCCCAGCAAATCGAGCCCTGTGAATAACAACCAGTCTCATCTTGCCTCTTGCCCTTGTATATCATTATCATTCATTCTAAGGAAGGACATCCAACAATTAATAGCTGACTGACTCTGGCTGTTTAGTGGAGGAAGCCATTTAGCTGACCATTCGATAGAACTGATACTTGTTGGCTGCACATTTATAATAAAACCCTTGTTGACAATGCCATATTGCAATGCCAAATGTCCTACGGATCAGTTACCCAAAACAGCAAAAGGCAACCGTTCAACCAAAACCTCTTTGTTTCCCCTCCTGAAAAATGACTTCTAAATCCTATGATGTCAGGGTAGGTAAACTGAAGAGACAATTCCACAATTAAAATGTTGTCATTTTCACAGACAGTAAGCTACTGTCAGCACCTTTTGCTGAAGGGTGAGTTATTTGTACTACTGAGAAGTTGTCAGTGTACCTTTAATGGAGGAAGTCCCATGTGTGTTGAACCATGGGGGGACCATAGCTCTCATGTCATTAGGGATGTGACTGTTTGGCTGATCTCTAGGAGGGAAGGGTGTTTGTCCTGCTCAGTGCGTGTGTGGTGTTCGGGTGGGCCGAGGTGTCAGGTATCTCGCTAATGATGACGGATAGAAGCGCAGTCTCCACAGTTAGGGGTCTGACCACAGCAGGAGACAGACACTCATGCACACGCATGCACATGCATGTGTGCATCACACACACACAGACGCATGCATACACCTAGGGTAAGTTGTTGCTTAAGTCACAGTATGTGAGTAAATGTTTTTATGTTGATATTTATCTACAGCTGCCTTATATTCCCTTCATCTTCTATAAAACAAAAAGTAAACTAGCTGATAATTAATGGTTTGAATTCATTGTAGAATTCATGATCCCATGCCTAGGCAGCAGACAAACAAAGCCAGCAAATAATTGAAAACTACGCAAGTTCATCTCTGTCTATCACTCTGTCAATACAAATCTGGTCCTGATTTTCTCAAACTTTAATCTACATGTATTTGTGTGTGTGTGTGTGTGTGTGTGTGTGTGTGTGTGTGTGTGTGTGTGTGTGTGTGTGTGTGTGTGTGTGTGTGTGTGTGTGTGTGTGTGTGTGTGTGTGTGTGTGTGTGTGTGTGTGTGTGCGCGTGCGTGCGTGCGTGCGTGCGTGTGCCTGTCTGTGTATGTGTATGCATGTGTTTGTGTGTCTGTGCAACCATTGAGTAAATCTTGTGTTTTACTGCACTCTAGAGGCAGAAAATAACTGCTGAATAACATGTGAGAAAGGCTAACTGCTCAGTTCAGTACTACATGATGAATTATTATCAGCCCTGCCATATTAAAATCCTCTTCAAGATCAAATAAAAAAAATCTGTCATCTGCACCTCAAAGCAGATAGAGGACAATCTGGCTTATTGTTAAAGGACATGATTTAGTTGGGACTGGGAGTATTGTGCCTATGCCGGTACCATGTTATGTCATTATTCCAACGGCTCATTATTCCAATGTTCTGTTGGTTCGACTAGCCTCATTATAACTAACCCTATCCCTAACCCTAACCTCACACTCACCTAACGGTCAGAATAATGGGATGTCATTATAGGCATAAACATTTGAACATTTTCAAAATGGTAAAAAAAAATAGAATGGCAGATCGGCTATTATTTCCCTATTCATTATAAGACAAAGTATATACTGTGGTTAATATACTTTAAAGGTTTTTAACCCACAGAGTTCAATTATCACAGATTTTGCAGTGTGCGATTTTGTAAGGATGATGCATGTAATGTGCTTTCGCAACTTTTCCCCAAAACTATGACAGTATAGTGCCTATCACTATTACAAAAAACTTCCAAACAGGGTGCCCACTGGCCAGTAGCTGCACATACCATTATGCTCCTTTTGAGAGTGTGGACCTTGGTTTGAATCCAACCCCTGTCTTATTTCGTATGTCTCTCCTCTCTCTCTGCCCTTGGTTTCCTGTCACTCTACAGTACAATGACCTACATAGGCTATTGCAAGACTCTCTGGGTTCTCTAGGAGGTCAATGTATCTCATTGAAAGGTTATCAAGAAACCATAAAGACATATGGTGAACAAGCTCCAGTGCGATCACGTTACCTAACCCATGTCTAAAAACGCCTTCTAAATCCAAACAGTTTTCCAGAAAACTAAAAAAGAAAATGTATGACACAGGTGCTGTCCCGGATAGAAAGGTATACACATATAGGTTAAACAGCTCTAAATGGGCTAAGCAATCAATGTCATATTCATACAATATGTGATCAGAATCCTAAAGCATGATAACAACAGATATTTGACCAATTAGAACTGCTTACAGTATAAAATAATAGAAAAATACTCAAAGATCACTGGTTCTCAATGTGTGGTCTGGGGAACCCCAGGGGTCCTTGGGGGGGTTCGAGGGGGTCCCCAGCAAATATTTGGGATGATATGATAGTTACCAAATGAACCCTTTACGGGTCTGTAACTCAGAGAGTGTACGGTTCCATTTGTAAAGGATTTTACAGTGTAGATTGGCCCAGAAATAAAGAATCGTATGAAATGGGGGTCTGCGGCCCGCCTAATGCTGTGGGTCCTTTAAATTAAAAAGGCTGAGAATCCCTCGCTCAAGAGGACCTCTTTTACTGGGATGAGTACAACAGTGAAGCTACCAGTAGCACAGAAGCCATGATCACAGTGAACAATGTATCCAGGGAAATTATGGGAAAGGCATGCTCTGCGGAGCGTATATCTCCACCAGGCTGGGTTGCCTAGCCAGGGCTGTGTAAGTCATGGGTTGCAGCCATCAAGGAGGAGGAAACAGGGGATAGCATCTGTACGACATACAGTGCTACTCGCATTTGTGGCGCTCCCTATGGGCAGTGAGTGTTTTTGCAGCTGCTTTAAAAATACCTCTGTGTTTTATAGGAATCATTAGTACAATTTAGAGTTGTGCATGCATTCAACAAATAAACACAAAGACAGACAGACAGACAGACAGACAGACAGACAGACAGACACACACACACAAACACTTTTGTATGCAAAAATACACACAAAAAAACATTTTTACCTTCTTCTCCTCCTGCATGGGCACCAGTTCATGGTAACGGGGGATGATATGCTCCACCCTGCTCTTCTGCTCCTTACAAAGATTCACATTCTCATAGTGAGTTACTGGGACTCTGAGAGAGAGTGAGAGAGATGGTAAGGTATTTAAGATACTCAAAGGGACAGTGCCCTCATACCTGTCTAACTACTTCTCCAAAGTGAGTGACAGCCACACCAGAGGGAGCAACCACGATCTGGTACCCCCCAAATTTAGAACAAATTCTCATTCGACTGCTCTGCCACCATAATCTGGAACGCCCTGACACCATCCATTAAACGATGTGAATCACTGGCTTCTTTCAGAACTGGCCTGAAAAAGCATCAGAACACCACATGGGAAGTTAGATTGAATTCCCATTGAAAGAAGGTGCCATACACCGCCGCTGTTTTCACTTTTTTAATGGGGTAACCAGTACTACATTTACCCGGCGAAAAGTAGGCGTTTCTTCAAAATGCTGGCGTTTCGCAGGACTTTTTGATTGGTTCGCAATCGCTTCTCAAGTTCCCATGCTCTGGAGGGGCGGTCACAGATTTCGATGTGTCAGACAGAGTGCTGTGAAGTTAGAAATTGCGCATTTCACTGAACAGGATAATAACAGCAAAGATGTCATGAGATGTGGGAAGATCGTCTGCAGGCCTTCAAAAACGTTGTATATCTCAGGTATGTGTGCTCGTATAGCTTTAGCATATAGACATTAGCAAGTGATGCAATGCTAGTGTGCTACCATATAATCTGGCCCTCAGTGGCCGGCAACAGCACCTCTCAGAGCGAACACAGGCGGCTTTCGGTGGCCGGTGCTTGTAGATCTACGCGATGAATCCAGGCTGGCGAGGCACATACAACGGTGCCCGAATCTGTCCCCGGCCGGCCTGGGTGCGAAAAACCTCCCACGGAGGTCAAACTGTGATAACAGTTTTCAGACTGTTATCACAGTTTGACATTTATGAAATTTGTTCTTGTATCCTTTTTCTCCTCCTCCTAAATATAGTTGCTTGTATTTGTTGATTACATGTATTAATGTATTAATATTTGTTTTATTGACCGCTAAAGTATTCAATCAAAGCAAAGATGAGATGAGATGGAAAGAGAGAAATATAGATATAATCGTATATTCTGCTCCTCTACCATATCAGACCTCTGACCTTTAGCTGTCAGTAGGAATGAACAAAAGGAGACAGTCAAGGGAATCATAGGTGATGAAGAAAAAAGGTGAAGACATATAAGGTTAAAAAAGAGCGAGGTAAGAGGCAAAGAGGAATGAAAGAGAGGAGGAGACTGGAAGAAGGCAACTCTCAGCAACTGTGAGGGCAGAGGTTTTACTTTGTAAAGCATTTTTTAAGATTCCAATAATCCTGTGTGTGTGTGTGTGTGTGTGTGTGTGTGTGTGTGTGTGTGTGTGTGTGTGTGTGTGTGTGTGTGTGTGTGTGTGTGTGTGTGTGTGTGTGTGTGTGTGTGTGTTCTAATGCACGCGCGTGCATGTGTATCTATAAGACTTTCTGTGGGTGCAACCATGTGCATCTACAGATGCCTTTCTGACTATTGAGCTGTTGATGCGTGAAGAATAACAGTGTTTGGTGCCCAGAAGCGCTTAGTAAGGTGCAAACCTCATCAATAGAAAGCCTCTGTAGGTGATGTCAAACAGAATGCCTCATACGGTAGAAGCATTAAAGCAAAGTAAAGTTTAACTTTGGGAGAACTTCTTGTCCCAACAAGTCAACCTCCAGTATTAGCTAGCTCCCCAGCCGTTCTGCTGTCATGGCCAGTGTCAGTTTATCTCTGCAGTCAATACTGATAAGTGCAATATCGTAGAAAAATAGAAAGAAAATGGAATGTAAAAAGGTTGATTTCAGACACAAAATCAAATAAAACTGTTTGACTCTGCTTTGTCTTGTTTGCATGCATCTTCAAGGACCAATTGTCTATTTAGATTAGGTTTCCAAAACAAAAGTAAGCGAGACCAGAGTTAAATTAACACTATTATATAATGTTATTACTGCTGTGTAGTAATAATATAAGAGGTTTCCTGAAAAACATTGGTTGAGTCTTTAAGAATGCTTGCCCATGTGGGAGAGGCAATCTCATTGCATGAAGCACATGATGGGAGATACTCACTCTTCAGGATGATACTGGCCCGGACCGGGGCCCTCCAACAGCTTCACCTGCAGTCTCTTCTCTGTCATGTTGCCAAAGTGGACCCCCTTATACTTCTGGGTAATACTCTGCTCTGACTGGAGAGAAAGAGAAAAAGAGAGACACCAAATGAGAAATAGTGATAGAATCGTACATTCGTCTCCTCGACTATCAGAACTCTGACCTTTAACTGTCAGAATGAACAAGAGGAGACAATCAATGGAATCGTAGGTGATGAAGAAAAAAGGTGGAGAGAGAGAGAGACAGAGTAAGAAACTGGGAAATCAGGAAAACAATGGTACAAATAGTTGAACAAAGCTGAAAATAGCATTGACACAATTATCTAGTTTCCCACAGCCAGGCCGGAAGAAACTGAAGGCTGAATGGAATGTGAAGATTAATCAAATGTCAAAGATTCTTATATGTTAGTTAGTGTTTTACAGCCTGTTGCCTTGTGTACCTCTGGCTCTGGTCTTTCAGTTGGATGTCAAGCCGACCTGTAGCTTAATGACTGAGAAAGGTCACATCTGGAAATAAGCAGGGCATTTGCAGCCACCGGTGTGTTAAAGAAGATACACACAGGAGGTAGAATTTAAATTGATACAAATGTCATGCAGAAGCCATACTTTTTCAAACTTGGCAGTTTTTTGTTGTTTTCTTTTTACTTTTAGTTATCCAGGGAAGGTTCACCTACCATGACTACTCTTTTTTAAGCAACAGCCTGCTTCCTATGCATTATGTTTATCATTCATTAATGTGTGATAGTTACACAACTTCACACATGGGAGCTGCCCAGTACAACCAGTCTTCCACACCACACCACTATACCTATAACTATACCTTGTGTTAATAAGTATTGTTAACCACTGCTGTCGTAATAGTTGTGGTGTGAACTCTGCCATTCACTTGAGTTAGAACGGTTTATTTTTAGTATAGTATATTTATAGTTATAGTTAAAGTGCTTGGTATGGACGGCCCTCTTTACTGTTGGCCACTGGGCAGCTCCACTGGAGCTGTCAGGATTCCGTGCCTTGTGCAAGGGCACTTCAATGGGGAGGAAAAGGTGGATATTACTGCAGTTCAGGGGACAAATTAATTTCCCCCACCCTTTTATACCAGATGTAAAGTTGTGATGTATCAATACATTTAAGTTGCTTATTCACTTTTTATTAAAAATGTTCCCATCCATAGAAGATCAATGTGAAAGATGCCACTCCTCACCATGTAACCCGAGTCATGTTTTATTTCTGCACCAAACTTAATACATTTTGGAGTGAATATTTCAATATCCTGTTTTGGGTTTCGAAATACAGACGATAGACGATCCCCCTAATAGCGATATTTGGGGTCACAAGTGGTTCTTGTACTCGGATCAACTATTATCTTTTACATCCCTATTGGCGAGACGATGTATTCTACTTTTATGATCTTCCAAAGCACCATCCACCTCCATGTGGCTCAGGGATGTTATGTCCTATATTAAGTTAGAAAAGATAGAATATTATGTAAATGACTAGATCCACACAAAACATGATTAGAAGGCGATAGCGCTATACAATTGTTATTTGGAACAAGGTACATTTTCACAGTGAATAAAGGCATCCATCTGTATCTGTATGAATGGGCCACCTACAGTATATGAATAGTTTAATGCAAAATATTCGCTGACACTATTCAGATTGTTTATCCGTCATGCTCTCAGTGTGTAAAGACCTTAAGGTGGGTTTTATTTTATTTTCCCTTTTTTGAACATGGTAGGCACGTTTTGATACATCTCGTATCAAAACAGGTAGGCTCAGAGCCAGGCATCAGAGCACATATTAACCACTCGGCTATCAGCACCCCAAAGGGTGCGTCTTTTCTTAAGTGGTTTTCTAAACTTTATTGTAAGTGATGTTCTTTGCCCACTGACTTGTATTCAGATATGTCTAAAAGGAAAACTTTGCCGTTTATTTCTTAGAAATGCAAGCAGCTACAATTTATATTCTGTGAGCTATGCCAAGGGGACAACTTGAGGTGATTTTTTATTATTATTTTATACACAATCCAATGGAAGCAGTGTCATAAAGTTTCTCCTTCACTTCTTGCAGCGCCTGTTCCCTTATCTCCTTTTCCACAGACACTGCAGGACAAGATCTGAGGTTCTGCCCCCTGTGATCTTTTCATCCAATCTGTTTTTAAGAACAAACACAGTAAGGATGTGAGATTTCTTGAAGAACTAAGAGGTTCAACATCAATGTTCATGATAGTATCGCAGGCAGCTGGCATTGAGCTCAGAGTCACAAACTGTCAAGGAGACAAAACAGAAACTCACAGGCATAAACATGTACAAGGCTGCTTAATATTCAACTGTGGACAAGTAAAGCAAAAACATATCTGCTTCTATATTGCAGTGAAAGTCAGTTTGAGTTTGCAGAGGACATTCAGTACACTGGTATGCATCCCGTACGCCTGCTGCCAGTAAAGTACTCACGCAACATGGATTTCAGTTAAAAGTTAAGAACTTTTTTAGAAACAGCAGCATGTCCTGATACAGTAACTGCCATATTTTTACCTCCCTTCACCAACCCTCTACTAATCTGTCAAAACAGACACATATTGTATCTCTCACTCTTATAATGGCATGTAACACATTTCTTCATGCCTATTCAAGTTTAATTATCAACAGATATACTGAATACAGTTATGTTATATTACTTTTACTGAACAATATACAAACGATAATTCTCTATTACACTGTGCAGTGCACATACAGGGCATGGCTGTTCGAGGCACCTGCCCATTCAGAGCGGGCTCCAAGCGGCCCCTTGGCCCCCAGAAGTGCTGCTTGCAGTGTGGTTGAGAACTGTGTAAGTGCTTCTTGCAGTGTGGTTGAGAACTGTACAGAACATACATACAGTACATACCACGCTGGGCCGGACCTAGCCGTTTGAGTGTCTAAACGGAAGTACCGGAATTTGGCGGAAGTACCGGCCAAGGAAATTACATTGAGGCTTCACAAATCTGTTTACATTCTCTGTAAAAGATTGTTTCCGGGGGAAATACATATGACGGAAGTCCCACCCCTATAGACACTCTGTGCATTAGGTTGTGACCAGGCTTTTCTCCTCTGAGATGAGTAAAGGCTGGGAATGAGGCTGGCTAGCCACACACACACACACACACCAAATGTATAGATAGACTTGTGCAGCGCTTGGGGTGTGACAACCATTCGAAACGTGTGCCTGTTTGGAGCAGGCCGGTTCAGGAGAACCGGTCATCCGATCAACTTCACACTCAACACTCCCATGGGTCCTTAGCAATACACCCACCAAGTTTGAAGTTGATTAGAAGAACGGTTCATGAGATATGCACAGGACTGGCAGACATGCAGAGATTCCTGGAATTTAAAGATAGATGCAGAGATGCAGAGAAATTACATCCATCTTTGTGTGACAAAGGCAGAAGACCCAGGGGATTTGCTATGATTTCTGAAACATTACACATATACAATTGTGCTTGGCCTTGGTATCATAATTGGACAATTTCTATAATATCGTGTTCCATCCAGGAACCAACATTGTTATTGGTGCTTTCCAAGGTCCACCTCTGAAATGAATCAACGAGAAAGCAAGAGAAAGACAGACTGGGAGGCTGAGTTAAAGGGAAAACAAAGAGAGAAAAACAGAAGAATAAAGATGGAAAGAAGCAGTGTTTGAACTTTGAGAACAACAGAAGTCTAGGCAGATGAAAGCAGTGGATTGATGCTCCATTGATGGCCCTAAATCACAGCGGTCCTCTGTGCCTGTGCTGTTGTGTTGACACAACCTCGGCCAATGCTCAAGGACGCTGTTGACTTCGCCTGGTCATTAACAGATGAAAAATGGCTTAATTGAGAGCAAGACCAGCAGGCGTGTGCATTATTTTAAGTGAATATTGTAATATAGCTTGAAGAATAATTACTAATGGCTCTCTTTGTTGACATGTAAAATGGATGAGCATTGGTGCACTGTGACTTTTTAAAGTGGAGCTGCATTCATTAGCTATGGAAATGGGTTTTGGGCCAAATGAAGGCGAAGGGGGAGGGGGGTGTATAGTGGTGCATTAGATCTGTCTAATGTTAATGGAGCTTGCCTTGCGGGCAGAGTAAGTGCACTCAGACACACACAGACACACTAATGAATACACGTATGCACGGACGCACGTAGATGAACACTTCTCCTTTCACTGATGGATAGACATACTGTGAGTGAGTCCTTGTGTGTGTGTGTGTGTGTGTGTGTGTGTGTGTGTGTGTGTGCGTGCGTGCGTGCGTATGTGTGGGGGTGTGACTATGCACGTGTCTGAGTGCGTGTCTGTGTGCATGTGCGTGCATGCATGCGTGCGAGAGAGTGTGCCTGAGTGTATCTTTTGCAGTAGTGTTTGAGTATTAAACCTCACCAGCAGCGGATTGTAGTAGGCCGGTCCTAAGGTTGTGTCCCTGGGAGGGGGCTGCTGTTTGCAGAGTTCACCCTGGGTGTTCTCCTCATAGCCGTAGGCCTGACCTGGGGAGGGGATGGATGGAACCTCGGACTGATGAACCACCCAGAGCCGGTGAGGCACTGCCTGCAGCCACAGAAGAACAGGTAAGTTAGGGAGGAAGAGAGTAGACGAGCCAAGGATGTTTGACTTTACAAACCAGGCACTTGCCTGAAGCCAAAACAGAGGAGGGGGGCACACACAGGGTATTAAAGGTGCCAACTGGAACCGCAACTGTTTCTTCAACGTGATGCCATAGAATAAACATTTTTGGTTCCAGAAAGAGGTGGTTCTATTTATTTTAATGTTTCTATAAAGAACACTTAACCACTAGTATTTCATCAACCTCTCTCTCTCTCTCCCCCCCCAACACGTCCTGACACAGATTCAACATATTTAATCAGGTGTATGATTGAGTATACCAACGACTACCAACCAGCTACCAACGATGGTGCAATACACGCATTATGCGCCGAAATTTGGGGCGCAAAAGCTAATCAACAGCCCGATTGCCCAACAATGTCTGGGTGTGTACCAGTGTAACAGTCTTAATAAGTGTTATATAATTACACAAAATGTGATACAAATAAGTGCTTCTACCCGACTTAATTCTCCATGGTTCATGTGTATAAGAATACATAGTGCATTAGTGGTCACAGCTTCTCCTCCTTCTGTCCCCTGTATAAATGCCCTGCCACACCTCCACCTCTTCCTTGTGTATTTCTGTGTTGGAACGAGGTGGGTGTCTTTTGTTGTTTTCTCTGTATAACAAAATGGAATTGTACTTGCAAACGATTTATACAGTGTTTGGCTTTGTTTAGAGAGGAGTTCTTTGCACTACAAACCCAACTAACTGGAGACGTGTTGTATGTTGTTTCTTGTCAGGTATGTTGCATTATATTATCAATTTCATATTGAGCTTGTGTATTTCCGTGTTGGAACGAGAGAGGAGTTCTTTGCACTACAAACCGAACTAACTGGAGACGTGTTGTATGTTGTTTCTTGTCAGAATAAATGGAGATTGTCTCCAAAGACAGTTCTGGGTCCGTCTAGTCCATTACACAACGCAGAGATAAAGACTACACCGGTTACACCAGCCTTTAGGTTGGCTGCGAAAAATCACAACTTTACCTTACTTTGCAATGTCAGCCCCCCCCCCCCAACCTTCTTCACATCAATGATGCTTACCATTTTGCTTCCACTCCTCTCAGCCTGTCCTACATAAGCTGGCATGGTCTTCGGTGTGTTCCCCGAAGCAGGTAGGACATTGTAGGCCCCAGGGCCAGGAACCTCAGACACCACTTCCTCAAAACGCTTGGAGCGGTTCTTAAGACTCTGGCCACCTTGGATGTTAGACTGGTGAGTAAAGGAGAGAGGTGAGAGAAGGGGGAGGGGTGTCCAGGTGTATAAAAGTAATCTTCACCATGCCCAACCTGAATTTGCAGGAAAACATGTTGTTTTGCTTTAAGGTGTACGCTTGCAGGGGGTGAGAAATTAGAGGTCAAAATCATCTCATCAAAATCATTTCTATAGACCCCGTCACGCTGGTTGCAAGCGTGAAACCCATTCTGCCAGGTCTCGCTAGGGCACGCAGCACTAGCCAACACACAAGAGGGGGTTGGGGTGTGCTGAAACTAGCGCACCCCCAAACAACAGGCTGAGAATTGATTGCATGAAACAATCACCTGTGCATCCAGTCTCAATGTTGGTAAACAAATAATTGGTCTATATACAGTAAGTACAGTACTATATACTACCATTCATTTAATTCGCAATATGAGTGAGATTTGTGATTTGTCTGACTGAAGTTTTATCCTGCTCTCATTGCTTGTCTGAACACAAATGAACAGGTAGCAAACAATTCTTGAAGAAAGAGCAGATCTTGAAGCTAGAGTGAAGTTGACCGTTTACTTTTGTCTGTTTTCTCTCCAAGTACAGAAAAAGGAAATATCACAAAAATGTACAGTATATTAACAACTCAACTCAAATTAAATACAGTCAGCATGTGCACTTACAAGTGATGAACTTCTTCATCAAAATCAAGGCTGAGTTGTGCTGACCAAACCTTTTCACTGAGCCCATGGCACAGAGCTATTGGCTAACTAGTGCTTTAGGCTAACAGCTGTGTGATTGACAAAATGTCATGTGACTAGTAGCAGCCAATAGAATGAATGCTTGGCAATATCTACATAATGTATATCTACTTGTATTCATATTATATACATATAAGTAACTGCAATACCTCAAACAACAATAAACAGGTAAAAACTTAAGTTGAGACAGAAGTTTGATTGGACACATGTAAAAACACACATGTAAAAGTATGGTTGAACATGTTTTATTTAAAACCAACCTTAGCTTATCAAGTTGACAAAAGTATTACCAGGATGTTGTATAAATAAGTACTGTACCTTGACTTGTGAGCAGTCATACTGTCCAGGTCCTGGCAACGGCATGCTCTGACTGGTCTGGATGAGCGTTGACTCTCTGTTGGTGAGGGACATGAAGGGGGCATAGCAACCTAACAAATGAAAAATGTTATAGGCTACAGAATGTCTGACAATATAGAACTCTCTGTGACCAGATGAAAACACCAGAAGTGAATGGGCACCGAATAGACAATAGTAAAGATGTCCTGATGGCTACCTCTGACGTCACCCGAATCCGTGTGTACAAATAAATAATCCACCCGCCATCTGCCCGAATTAATTATTTCTCCAAGATATTGATCTTCCACCCGCTTGCACCCACACAGACATAGCTTATTAATAATTACTATGAGAAGCTAAAATTAAATGCAAACATCTTTTTTTTTGCTGCAGTAGGCCTATGTGCTTTCCTGAAAGCAACTCTGGGAGTGTACAAAATGGAACCAAATGGACCCTTAATGGGAAGCTTGGCTCCACAGTCTATTGCGTACCCAGCCTGGCGACCAGCGAGCACCCACAGTAGCACTCTTGAGACATTATCGACAACGGGTGTTTAAACATGTCTGTATTCAACGGGTGAATATTTCCCTTTGGACTATCTTTACCTGTACCTTTGACTTTGGAAGTTAAATTGCCTCCTGCATCTGCATGGCAACCATAAAACTTGCCTGTTATTTTGTCCTTGTCTCTGTTTAGGTCGTACGACCCCGGTCCAACGTCGGGAGATGTGCTGCCTACGGTCATATAGGTGACTCTTGGAGCGCGTCCGTACATGTTTCTTAGTAAACAGATGATTGCTTAAACCGCAAAGTTTACAAATATCTATATCGTTTGACATTCTGTCGCCGCATATGTCACAGTCATTTCTAAAGACTGGGGATGAAAATTCCTTCACTTACTGAGTCCACTGCTAGCGAGACAATTGTTAGTGCGTCGTTGCCTGGACACTGCGTGGTGGAGTTCACGTTTCACTTTCACCCAAAAATGACATCAAGACACACTATAATGGGATGTATTCACAAAAAAATATTATTATCCCTTATTTCTGTTCTACTGTAGTAGGCTACATCCGTATCAACACATGTGAAACACAATGTAGTCATTCTCTCATAAGTTAAAACTAAAAGGCCATTTCACTGTGAAGTAGGCCTAGTTAGACGATACATTTTTCCACCAGGCTACCCAGTGCTACCATCTAGTGGACATGTAAATGTGACAGAAATGCACCTGCTTGCTCGTTCCAACGGAAATATAAAGATGTTCATGATGTCATCCAAGCTTAGTATCGACCGTGTGTGTGTGTGTGTGTGTGTGTGTGTGTGTGTGTGTGTGTGTGTGTGTGTGTGTGTGTGTGTGTGTGTGTGTGTGTGTGTGTGTGTGTGTGTGTGTGTGTGTGTGTGTGTGTGTGTGTGCGTGCGTGCGTGTGCGTCATCATTGACATCTTGACATTACATTAGTTTCCGTTCGGTTAGACCATGATGACACTTTTAAAAAAGAGGGAAATGAGCAGGTGCATTTCTGTCATATTTGTATTATCCACTAGATGGTAGCATTGGGTAGCCTAGCCCTAGTGGATGAAGTGAACTGGCAGAAGAAGTGGCCTTATGCCATAATATAAATGCGTTACTTATTCATATTATTAATTCAAATTCATGGCAGGGCCTTTATTGCACCGCTCTTGCATTTTGTAAGACCGCCTGCTGAAATTACTAAATAATAAATTGAACCTCAAGTGTATCTTTTTTAAGTAGTCTAGTTAGTAAGTTGTAGTACACATGCAAGGGAGTTGTTATACGCACTCCCTACCCGGTGAGGGCAACCGTGCGCCTTAAGACGTTAACCTAGCTTCTTCTAGCATGCACGAAGAATCACCGTCACAGATAGCGTTGCCATGTCCGCTTATTATAAGCGACTTTGGGCTTCTTTTTCTGTAAAGTTACTTTTAAAAATTACCAAAAAACCGCAACCCGCCGCAACTGTTGCGGTTTTTGGGCTTCTTTCTAAAGTGTACTTATTTATTTAGGCTTGCTTCCATTTTTTTTTTCTCCCCTTTTTCCACTTTTTGCCCTCTTTTCTGTACTTTTTAATACCATGTAATTTACTTTCTTGTGAGGGTTGGGAGGGGGGGGGGGGGGGGGGGGGGGTTTGTGGGGGGGTCGTTTTTTTTTTTTCACAGAAAATTTGAAGAGTTCTGTCATTGTTTATCCTCCTCTAAAACTGACTTCTTCAATAAAAATTATGTGAAAATAAAATAAACCAGTGGTTCTCAAATATTTCCATGAAAATGTTTTGTGCCAGGGAATGTTTAAAGAATATTCCAAATATTCCACATTTTATTGCAAGAGTTTTTGAAAATAGCAGATGTACTAGCTCACAACGCGTCGCATCGCTTGTAGATCGGCTATTTTTAAAGTGCTCATGTGGTTGCTTTTTTGGGGGGCTTGTTTTCCTAGACCTAGTTGCTTATTTCTCTCGCAAACCCTGGCAACCCTGATCACAGAGCTATCCCGTCGTCTTGACATCATCCCTCCAAGGTGCTTAATAATTTAGGCAGCTAACTAAACCGTTTAGACCCGCACTTAACTGAGCCATTTTTGATACCAAATTCAGCTTGGGGAAAATTCGGGGCCTTTTTGGTGCTACTATGAAGGGAATCCAGCGCGTCGTCATCGTATCGGTGCTTTTCGCGTCTCTGCTGTGTGGTGCAGCCGAGGCGGCCAGGAGGAAAGAGTCCTCCAGCACCCAGAACAGCTTCCGACGGGCGGCCAACGGCATCTACCAGACCCTGAGCAATGTGTTCGGAGAGGACAACATCAGAGGACTGTACAAGGTTAGCGACCCCCCCGGCCACGGCCCGTCACACACAAACACCTGCTCTGCTCTCAACTGCCATCCCAGCAGCTTTTAATGCATGATGTAGTACTGTAGGGCAGCATGGTGAACAGAAAAGCGCGCCTGGTCCGACCACAAATACGGTACATGGTTGCCATTTTGGATAAGAAATGCGTGCAAGACCCAAGGAGTTCATCCTAATGAATCATTTTGTCTATTTAAGTGGATAGTCTCTTTGAACTGTTCCGAAGACACACTGTTTAATATGCAATGCATTGCAGAATACTGTCACCTGAAGCCTACCAGGCTACTGCTATCACAGATGGTAGAACAGTTATAGGCCCAGGTCGTGACAGCTGTCTTCTTAATTTCGATGTAATCCAAGATTGTCCCTGGGTCGAGAACACCTTGGTATGAATTTCCGTCAATGCAGCACTTCTCGTAAGGATAACAGGACAGGTGGGCACCAAAACCATCTGGGGAACTAGGGACAGCTGGGCACCAAAACCATCTGGGCACTAGGGACAACTGGGCATCAAAACCATCTGGGCACTAGGGACAACTGGGCATCAAAACCATCTGAGCACTAGGGACAACTGGGCATCAAAACCATCTGGGCACTAGAGACAACTGAGCACCACACCTATCTGGGCACCTGGACGAGTGGGCACTTTGGGGTGGAGATAACTGGGAACCTGGACAACTGGGCACCAACTGGGCGCTATGGACATGTGGGCACCTGAATTAGGATTCAAGAACAGTGTATTAAATATCACTTACCAACAACAAAGCAGCATGCTATAAGTTAAATAAACACTTGTGGACACAAATCCAAATTCAGGTGCCCACTCATCCAGGTGACCAGTTATCTCCACCTCTAAGTGCCTACATGTCCCTAGTGCCCACCTCTCCAGGTGCCCACTCATCCCAAAAACATGGTGCCCACTGCCCAGATGTCCCTAGTGCCCACCTGTCTTGTATTCCTTGTAAGGATGCACCATATAGCCTATTGTTTAATACATAATGTACTGTACATGTTCAGTGACATTGAAAGGATCAGGCAAATTGGGCCAGTCAATCACATATTAAAACACTTTTCTCCTTATTAGAAAACGCAGACTTGATGATAAGCATTCTCATGATTAATCTGGAAGAAAAACATTATAGTCCATCTGATAAATCACATAACTATTTAATGATTTCTTCCCACAGTTCACAGAAGTGCCATTAAAGTTGAGCCGACCAGAGTATTTTCTTTTCAAATGGAAATATTGACCTTTAGATATATGCAGATCTCCATATCACTATGTAGATACTGTTATTTTGTGTAGCAGGCAACTCAAATATTGCAAAGTCAATTTTAAGCCCCAACTTCCTGTATTTAAACCTAACATTACTTCCTTCCTGAATTGAGCAGCCCACATGTTAAGACTACTTTTAGATGAGCATTACTTGTATGTTGGACTCACTCCATATTATTTTTACAAAAAGAAAATGTGGCATACTTTCCACAATTAATAGTTTTCATGACAATTTCAAAATAACTTATTGTTTGTGTGCAGTATGTAATGCAATTCAAATGTTTGCCTCTGCGAGGCCAATGGCAGAATCAGCAGTGACATGGAGAACATGGCATCTGCCTAAGAGTTTAGTTAGAATGTAATAATTCAGTGGTTTTACTTCATCATCATCATCATCATCATCATCCAGTCTTTGCTTTCATTAGCTAGGCTAACCCTATCCCAACAAGTCATTTTGTATTCTTCCTGATAAGCACTCCCTCAACTGGAGTCCCAATAAACTGCAGTGCAAATGAGAAGAATCAATTAAATATCATTTATTGTTTAACTAATCAATAGCGTTTTATGTCATAGACATAGAGTTTCCTTACATCCACAATAGTACAGGCAATATGAAGATTTGGTTCGAGTTAGATATATATTTTGTTGGACCTACATAAGATACCAACCTGTATGCCAATGAGCCCCATATGCATTGGCTTATCCCATTGACTGCTGGTTATCACTGGTTACTTAATTTAAGTTTCGAGTACATTTTGATTAATGCTTGTATAATCCATTATTATAGGATTTAATATGAAAAGAAACATACTACTGTATGAATTCAAACATATTTTTTGCTTCCCAATCTGCAGTTCTTCTCTAAGACAACAGAGCGGTTTGTTAATGGAGTGGATGGATTCATTGACGCCATATGGAAGATCTGGACTGATCTACTGGATGTCATGGGCATTGACTGTACGTTTGTGTTTTTTAAGGTTATATTTGTGGCATTTATTTTACAACGGAGAACAATTGATTGCAAAGCATGTGTTTTTCTGCATTAAATGTTTTGTCTTATGGCAAGGTGAGTTTTAAAGACACAGCAATAATCTTACCTTCTCTCTCTTCTTCCATCCACTTTCTGTTGTTTGTATCCCCACGTTCTCTTCCACCAGCCTCCAACCTCAGCCACTACTTCAGCCCCACCTCCCTCACTAACTCCCCGGCACGTGCCCTGCTCCTCGTGGCCGCCGTGCTCCTGGCCTACTGGTTCCTCTCCTTGTTCCTTGGGGGTTTCTTTTACCTACTGCATGCCGTCTTCGGCCGGTTCTTCTGGCTCGCCCGGGTCACCCTCTTTGCCCTGTCCTGCCTCTACATCCTGCAAAAGTTTGAGGGCGACCCCGAGCGCGCCGTCCTGCCACTCTGCTTCATCATGGCCGTGTACTTTATGACGGGACCCGTGGGCGCATACTGGCGCAGGGGTGGTGCGTCGGCCTCACTGGAAGAGAAAATCGACCACCTGGACACTCAGGTCAGACTGCTCAACATAAGGCTGAGCCGCGTCATAGACAGCCTGGAGCGTACCGGGGACCAGTAGAGAGAGGTGGATTGTGGGCGGGGAGATACTGGGGAGGGAGGGGAGGTTACTCTGAAGGGGTAATATTAATATTTGATATCTGAAAATCTACCAGACTGTGTATGGTTCATTAAGTCCTCATGATTTTTAAAGCATTTACATCTGTCAAGAGGTACTAAGAAAAGGAGATGTGCAAGGTTATTTAAAAGAGAAAAGGAATTCAGCCCTAATCCTACATCTTCAGAGGAACTCTCAAAATGGGGTTACAAGTTTTGGGGGTTGCGATTTATGAATGAGCATATAAAATGTATGTTTGTTTCTTTTTACCTTTTTTGAATATTCTGAGGGGTAACTTATGGGTCTAATATTGTCTTTCCCTTTATATATGGGGTGTCTGAACACTTAAAGAGGCAGATCCACAGCCCAGGCAGTTTTAAACCGAGACTGGACATTTCCATGTTAAGCACGAATATCCCTGTCTATGGACATTGACTGAGAATGAAAATTGCGAATTTAGTGTTACATATACAGTACATTACATTACGTTTCATGAATTAAAATATCTAAAGATAATAATGGAAAACAAGGCAGGCGAGGCCTTGGGGCAGCCGATAGCAATGCTATCTATAAGCACGCTGTCCCGAGTTGTCAACCCATGGTGAACAAAGTAGGTTATTATTATCACCTGTTAAGAAATTCCTCGTCTGGAACAAAAACAGCATCTGTCCCCGACATACACAGGACGTTGAAAAAAACAAAACAACTCTGATCGGTCTGCTGGCTCATACAGCAGCAGGGTTAGGAAACTGCCTGGGCAGTAGATCTGCCTATGCTCCCTTTCTTCTCCTTTCTGAGGATATCAAAGTGGGACAGGGGTAGGGTTTGTCATCCAAACACTGTATTTGTGTATTTAGAAGGCAGCGAATGCGGTAGATGTTAGACGACTGATAGCAGGAAGAGCTATGACATATTTCCGTCCAAACAGTTTTAAGTGGCATAGATGTCACAGTGTCATTTAGTCTCCATTCCATAGAAGCGGCAGATATCAGGACCTCTTTTTCTTGTGTGCTTGAAAGAATTCATGCGAGTGTCATGCACAAGTAAGTGTGTGTGTCTGTGTGTCTGTATCTGTTTCTTGCTTGGGAAATGTTAAAAGCACTGGATATTGTGAAGTAGCCATCAGACTGGTAGAAAATGGGCGGACAGGCAGCAATATCTCAGGGACATGGACAGAAATAATCCATAAAACATTAGATATTGACATCAGCTGTATCAATCTCATACATTTGCAGCAATTAAGGATGAATGCTGCATGTATCCTTTCTGTTTTAACTAAGATCATGTCAGAATAGTCAATTCTGAACTAATGTTTGACTTGTATAGTACTGTATTTGCTGCCCTCACACAGGGACAAACAGGGCTAAATCACTAATCATTCCCCTAAATAACATTTGCAATTCTGTCCTTTTGCTACATTAAACACCACTGACATTAAAATACTGTTAGATGTATGTGTTAAGTAGGGATGTGCGCAGCGACTAATTTAATTGACGAGTAAACAATGTTTTTTTGTACATTTTTAATCGACTAATCTAAAGTGATGAACATCCTGTAGCTACATTGATTTACTGCATTGGGAAGTGAACCCACAGTGCTGCTGGGAATATCAGTGTTAACAATTTTGCCACGTATTTCTGCTCTTTTAAAGCAACATTTTATTAAGACATGAACGTAATTTCGGTGCAAAACATAAATGTGTAAAACAAAACTTGTCTATATACAATCGATATAAAAATCTATATTCTACTTTTAAACTAATAGTATTTCAGTATAAAACGTTTAGTAGAGGCAGCACCATTTAACCATTTAGTCAAGTAACCGCGCACATCCCTAGTATCAAGTTGCAATCTAGTCAAGCCATCGACCTTTGAGCAGGGGAACGAGTAGAAACGAAGGATTTATTTTGAATACACGTTCTTCACATTCTGCTCGCCCTTGTCCTCATATATGATTGGTATCTACAGTAACAATGTGTGACAGTTACATGGGGAATTTTAAGCCATGTGTCAAACGATTAGTTAAAACTGATTCTGGTATTACCTTTTCTCTGGAAAATTTGGCTTACAATCTCCAAAATTGTATTACTGTTTGTACCTTAGTGAATGATAGAGACTTGTACCAATACTTTAATGACAAATTTGCCACTACCCAAGCTAATGTCGACCTTCTATTTCATAGTGCTTCTGATGCATGCTTAGTCAATGTGCATGACTGTAACCAATCTTTTTTTACGTTCTGATCTTTTGATCTTGCCTTTTATTTATTTTTTACATTTCTCAAGTACTGTATTTTTCCTTCAACCATAGTTATATTTACAGTTATCCATTCCTATTATCCATTGCACTAAAGGACAAGTGACCCTAGCGCTGTGGTGATAAAAATCCAAGTAGACAATTTCATTGTCTCTTGTTAATTTGATTTAATTTATGAGCTTGCGACACAGAAATCATTAGAAGGGTGTCTGTGATGTTAGGTCTGAATTATTCATGGGTTTCACAGCAGCACAGTACCATTTGTGTAACACCAGAATAGGGTTTGGCCAGTTTGCTCTGTCAGTATGTTGTCTCTTTTCTTGAACTAAAAAGTTTTCACATATAGAATGTGTGGTTACTTAGCAACAGCCATAGAGCACACTGTAGTCACAGCATAGATTATACTAATAATGCAACTTCCAATCTGTTACTCTGTTAATATTTTGGTATGTCAATGGCATTTCATAACATGTCCACTGGAGGGCAGTCCACTGTTAGATGACATGCCATGAGGCTTGCAAAAATGGGACCTTTTGTGGAACAATTCTTCTTGATCAACCATCATAGAATTTAATGGAGCATTTTTTAAAGCACTATAAAAGCAGTTTTTTCCATTCAAATGCAGACTGTCTTGATTTATACACACTGTTAACACACTTTTGTGGTAATAGGCAAAGTTTAATATGGCCAATTTGTGCCCAACAAAAACTCCCTCAATTACCAAGATTTGTGGCCACAATTCCAAACGGCTTGCAATTTTCTTACATGCTGTCTAAACTTTTTATGCTTAAAATCTTACAATCTAAAAAAAGAATCTCATTTGAATGTTCCAAACTGTAAATTATATGCTTTTTTATCTTATTGTGAGCACTTACTGTGACTGGTAGTGCTAGATTAAGCCAGTTTTCCAGCCAGTTTTCCAGTATAGTGTGGATTTTCTAAGTATTTCAATAAGTCTGTATAGTTTGGGTCAACTTTTGCACTGATTACTATATTGACCAAACCATACACCTCACTTAGGGCAGGACTGGGAAATATTGTCTGGGATTTTGGATATCGTCATATTGTGATAAGTGTTGTCTCTTCTTCGTTTTAAAGACTGCATTATAGTCAGAATTTCTGAACTTACATGACTTGTAGTTGTTCTATTATTTACCTTTTATCCATGTATTTATTCGGTATATTGATTATTTATCAAACATGTAATTGTGTATTAAGTGAAAACCTCAAAAGTCATCCCCACAATATCGATATCGAGGTATTTGGTCAAAAAAATATATTACATTTTGGCCATATCTCCCAGCCCTTGCTCACACTATGATTCAGCCCAGATCCAGCCCCCGTTTTACACAAACATAGCCTAAGTATTTAAAATACCATGCCAAGGCCATAGAGTTTTCCATCAATACTTGTTATTTGTCACAGCATCATGTAAGAGTATTTAGGCAGTGACCTGTGTATATGTATTACTGATAATGATGTGTAATTTGGTGGATAATATTCATGTACACTGTAATTTAAGTAAGATTTGACCTGGCCTCCCAATGCATCTCTGCAATTATCTTGTTGCTATTCTAGGTCACTGGGGTAATCTTGCTTAGCTGCGTTGGAGAGGTCCAGCTCTCTATTGTATAAAAGTTAATCATATTTAATGTGAAATAGTAAATCAAGACCCATGTTTCTTTCAGAGAAAAGGAGACAGATGTCTCTGAATATTATATACAAAATCATTCAAACCACTTTAGTTGCGCACAGGAGTGAGTCGCACACCAAAACAGCAGATCTATCACGGTGCATTGTGAGCTCGTAGATCAGCTATTTTTGGTGCACGACACGATGCAAGACACACAAGTTTAACCCAGGCTTGAAATTGCAGTAAGAGATATTTTTTTTGTTAAAACAAAAAATGTTTGTTTAAAATGTTAAAAGGTACTTTCTATAGTGTTTATTCAACAACAGTGGTCTGCTCGTCTCTCCAGCTCTTTAGTAAACTGAAAATAAATGTTCAGGGGTCATCAATTTCATCTAATCAGGAGAGGGAACCCATTTATCAGCTTTGATTTGATAGTGTTACAATTTCCTTTTTTCTTTTTAAATTCACTGTAAAGGCATTTTGTTTACTAAAAAGCTAGAGAGACAGGGAGACCCGTTAAAGAAACATTCTAAATTCTAAAACAATGATTACCATAGGAATATTGAGCTATTTAAAACAGAGTATTTTAACAAAAACAATATCGCTTACACACCCTTTATTAAGTGGGATGAGATGCTCGTAGTTGTTACTAAAATGGCGGTTCATGCCCATTTCTGAGAAAGTAAATTCCCAACCATCTTAAATGCCCCAGGAACAGGCTTTACTGATTGGTTTCTGTCAATTCTAACCTTTTCTTGAAATGCAAGATATATCGTATGCTTTAAGTTGCTACTAGATAAAATCCCTTAATACTTGTAACTAGACGTTATGCACTGTCTAATCCATATCTGTGATCATGACCAGCTGAGATTCTACAGTGAAATATGACATGCATTCTCTGTTGAGATTGAATGACCATTGGCATTGCAGTGAGATAGAAAAAGAAGAACTCCATCTTTTTAAATTTATGTAGCCTATTTTAGATGTGCTGTGCCAAGAAGTTTTCCTTTTTGTCTGTACAATGCTTCTTCAGTTCAAGCACTTAACTCTCTACTCAAGACTCGAGTAGAGGACAAGAGGACATAGTCATTTTCTTTTGCATTCCCCTCCTATTTTTAGAAACTTTATTTGAAGATGTTCTGTACTAAAGTGATGTGGGGTGTGCCAACCCCTTTTGCCTGCCTGTTGTCAATTGTGTATCATGTGTTGGAATGTGTTTGTGGAGAAATCATCCTTTTCAAAGAGATGTTTTACAGTGAAAATGAGGTCCAGATTTGAATAAAATTAACTTAATCACCAAAGTTCCTCGTTTATTCAATTTTCTTCACTTCGAGGAAAGGGTGTGGTTCTGAAATAAAACAGTTTTTGTTTAATCATTTTCCAAATTGTTTAATCAAATGGAGCCAATTAAAATCTCTTCTCATATAGTATCTCATATACTGTTAATGTTAATCTGTATGATAAGAGTATGTTAATACTCTTCTATTGAGACATTTAGATCGTGTCAAAGGTCATGTCTCACCTAGACACAGGATCTGACACGGATTTTGACCTGATGGTAGAGATTCAATTTATCCCCTGAGCAAGCAGGGGATAAAATGTCACTGGTAAAAATGTCAGCACTTGCAAACGAAACCGCGGTTGAAGAGGAAAGTTGCATAGTGCAGCTTTAACTACAGAGTGTGGATTTAAACTGGACTGTTTTCCCACTTAAACCCGCTCTTCCTCTTCATTGTACGTCAAAAGAAAATAGCCGATCTACAAGCTCACTATACCAAATATTGTCCATTTTGTCCGTTTGTTTACTGTTGAGTGGGGAAACAATGTTGCACATTAAACTAATCATCTGGGGACCCCACAAAATAATTTGGGGAACCCCAGTTTGGGAACCAGTGACCTACTGTAGCGTAAGGATCAAAAGTCTAGGGATGTGCAAAGAATACAGTAAATGCCTTTAAAAAGGCCCTTTATTTTTATATACAGTACTGCATATACACACATGTGTATACTGTACATATACACACCTTTTGTATGACAAAGTATTATCCCGTTGTAAAAAAAAATCACTGATCACAGGGCTGAAGCAGACTTAAACTGAAATAATTTATCATCGTGCATCAATGCCTAATCAACTGGCGACCTTGATTCTATTCTTGTGTAAGTACATTTACACAATTGCCTACATTCTAAGCAACTAGATGCCTTATTTGGCTCCATAAAAGGTATTAGAAGCCTGCCATGGTTTCACTTGCATAAAACTAAGCCTGGTTTTACCTGGTCATTACCAACACTGACAAAACCACTCGTTACATTTGACAAGGTTTGCTTTCTGGAAACAATTCTAGACTGCCATAATCCGATTACGTTTCTTGTCTGTTTTGAGTTATTATTAGCGCGTTGGAGTGAGTGGTTAAAGCCCTATGTCTAATAATTCAAAATATATATTAAATAAAGTGATATTTCTGCAACTTTTAAGTATATTTAGAATCACCTGAGAGTACACCTTATCTACCTATCGTCTTTAACTCAGAATATACAAAAGGCCTGAACTTGCACTCTAGTAACATTTGAATACTGTACATTACTACCTAAAAACATATAGTTTTCACTCAACTTGCTTGTGTAACCTAGCTAGCTTGGGTTTATGATCTGGCTAACCATAACTTTTCACATTCATATTTATGAGGAACTCAAACTCTGGTCTAAATGTGGAATTATACAGTTCTGACATAATTACAAGATGTGCCCTGGTTTCCCCTAAACACCTCCTGAAACTTAACTTTCATATTCACCACGTCCTTTCAGTCAAAAGTGTCCCTGTATGACAAGTGTAATCCTATTGGCATGTGCCCTGGAGTCTTGGTCCACAAGTTATTAAATTAAGCTCATGAGTCTTTGTCTGGGGATTAGCTAATTGAATTCAAATATAAGATCCTTGCCCATGGTTACAAGGTTGTTGCTGTTTTTTTGGGGGGGGTTTACTCTGGTTTGAAGAAGTCAGTGTCTTAAAGGTGTAATGCTGGCAAATACAAAATATACAAAGCTACAGCATATTTGTAGCTTTGTACCTGTTGTAGCTTTTGTAGCAGCAACAAACATCAGATGTTTCTTTGTATCTTCATGTCGCTGGCTTCTATTGAAAAAAAATGGTAGCCTGTATTTTTGTAGCTGCCAGTGTGATCGCAGCATTAGTGATTTTTTATTTTATTTTAAATAGTCTAAATGTTATATTCTGATACCAATCATTAGACTGCTTGTTCAATACCAGAGTCTCTCCAGCTCTTAGGTAAATAGAAAATGCATTTTCAGGTCGGGATACCAATGACATTCAATCAGGAGAGAGAACTCATACAGGATAAACAAGTGAAATTGGAAGGGAGGACATAAAGAAGTGAGCAGACATAATTGTATCTGGAACACCCTAAAACTGAAGCTGATAAATGGGTACCCACCTGAAAATGTACAGCGAGAGACCCCTATTATTGAACAAACACTATATGATTACTATCAGAATGTAGAGCTTTAATCTTTTAACAAAATACTTTACTTGTTTTAACCAAATCATCACTTACACTACCTTTAACCACACTGTAACTGCAGATGGTAGCTACCTAGAATTGGTGGTAGTTGAGCTGAAGTTGATTTGTCAGAACTGTTAAGGATATACCCCCCCACAAACCCACCCCTTTATTTCAAAAGTGGACAACTTCTTGCATCATCTCCTAATCTGAGAAGCAACCTAATTGACCATCTCTAGTCCACTCTCATTTTAGTGTCTAGTTCTTCTAATGTTGATATGAATGGACATAATGGGCATCCAGGTGGCTAAGTGCTGAGAATCTTGTCTAGGGTGTGTTCCACATACTCATGACAAAGTGTAATTTAGGCTTTAGGTGCCTATCCAGTGCATGCCCTTTGTGTGTCATCACATTTCTGTCACTCCTTTCTTTACAGAGGAGTGACAACTCCTCTGTATACTGTCCAATAGAAATAAAAGAATAGAGATGGCGTCCACATCCATCGATGCTGTTGCTTTGGTTATGCTCAGGTCAGGCTGGGTCAGAGTCTGCATGTGTTTTTAGAAGCGCGACACCACTTTAATGTCTAGTCCAGAGGTGCCACCTGAACCTGTCCCAGATCCCTGAAACTGACCTGATCCCTGGGCCAAGTGGATATGGTGGAGACCCGTGTTGAAACTGGCACATATCAGGTTAGTGGAGTCGCTGGGGGCCAAAGAAACCAATGGGCCAGCACCATCCAGAGTCAACGTTCCTAAGCAGACTGGAGATGCAAAAGGTGCGCGAGAGGTCAGGACAAGTAAATTATATTTACGTACTGTACATTCATTTAAAATAATCTTCTAAAATATCTTCTTTCTTTATACAGGTGTGTGCATAGTACTGTACGTATGAATCTTTATCAGTTCTTGTGTTCTCTGTAATTCCTTCTCTGTTACCTGCAGTATTCTGGTCCCAGATTTTAAGGGAGCTGTCGTGGGAGGAGGTTGCCACCATGGGATTGGCACCAGGAAGGGGGGGTATAAACATACAACAGGCTGTGGTCTCGAGGTGCCCTCTGTACTCCACAACCTTACAGCCAGGCTGACGCAGATCCCATAGCTACACATGCATGCGCACAGACACGCACACACACACATACACACACATCTCAACATCTCTTAACATATAAAGCAATATGCCATTGACCATTTTCACAAGGCAGCCATTTTGTTCTTTGTTTGGTCATTTTTGTGAGGGTGGGAAACAAGGGTCCAAGGTTGAAAGTGGTTAAGTCTGTCTGTGTTTTTTATAAATATTTTTAAATAATAATACTAAATAAAAACTACATTGGATGCACTGGGACACAGTTTCTTTTTTCCATTTCCTGAAAAGTAAGAGTTTTGGATGTACAAGATTTCCACCCGACAGCAACAATATGGTCAACGTGGGGCACTTGTTCACACAGTGTTTACTTTGCACTGGGATCAACTTTTACTAGACAGAATGGCAAGATTGTAATTGTGAAAGCTATTTGAAAGCTGAATTATCTGTCTACATCTATTCAGACCCCATACGCTTTCCCATCTCACCGTACTCTCACAGCCCTGGCCTCCAAAGCCATTGCTGCTGGACACCAGATAGTTGCCATTAGAAGAAACATCACAGTGGGTCTGAATGTACTGCTTGGCTGGGAAAGTATTGGTCACTTGCCACGTGCGACTGTCCCATACCCTGCATGCACACACATTATTAGATGCATTCGCACAAAAAGAATCACTATGAAAGACAGTCTGATGTAGATCATTGAAACATGTTTTAACCACTTAAACCCTACTTCGTTGACCGGGTCCCCCAGGGGTCTACAGTTGGTCCCCTCCTTTAGTTCCCCTCTGCACCAAATCTCTTGGACGAAAATAGCCGATCTACAAGCTCACAGTGAGCTTGTAGATAGTTTTCACTGAACGTACACCTATATTGTTCGCTTATCATGTCATGCTCAGAATAGGGACACAAGGGTTCATGTGTTCAAACAACAAATAATCAATACTTAATTAGTGATAGAACGATGCTGGCCAGACATCACATCAGTTTAACTGGGATAGTATCTACTTCTATCTAAGGGAATAGTTTTGTACCTGATGGTTTTATCCTCAGAGGTCTGTACTATAGAAGAGCTGCCTGGCACCCAACACACATGAGTCACCTGGAATGACATGATAAAAAGGTTAAGGGCTGTTTTATATTGATTACAATCTTTGCGATTATTCTATAGATTTTTTTAATTTTTTTTCTTCAGATTAATCAATCATCTTGAAGGGCATGTGTTGATATTTCTTAATACATATATCACCTAATCAACGTGAAATAAGTAATAATAATTCCCTATTTTCTACTTCGTCCTACAATGGTGTCATGCAAAAATTAAAAATAGCTGATCTACAAGCTGACAACATGCCACACGTGAGCTTGTAGATCAGCTATTTTTGCTATTTTAGAAAAACGATTCTTATTCTTTCGGATAAATCCCATCAGGAGCCGCCACAGCGGATCATCTGTTTCCATTTGTTCCTATTTTATGCATCTTCCCTGGTCACTCCAACCACCTGCAGGTCTTCTCTCACTGCATCCATAAACCTCCTCTTTGGCCGTCCTCTTCTCCTCTTGCCTGGCAGCTACATCTTCAGCATCATTCTCCCAATGTACCCCTCATCCCTCCTCTGCACATGTTAAAACTTTCTCAACCTCGCTTCTCTTGCTTTATCCCCAAACCTTAAAATCTGGGCTGATCCTCTAATTTCTGATCTTGTCCCTCCTTGTCACTCTTAATGAGATTCATAGCATCCTCAATTCTGTCACCTCTAGCTCCGTCCCATCTTTTCCTCAGTGCCACTGTTTCCAAGCCATACCGCATGGCTGGTCTCACTACCTACCGTCTTATACATCTTCCCTCTCACTCTTGCTGGTACCCTTCTGTCACAAATCACTCCAGAGTCCTTGGCATAATCCCTTACTGCTGCTCACTAATTGTCACCTCTCCTCTTAGCCTAGCTTTTACTACTCTTTCCCATAGCTCCATACTGTGGCTTATCAACGTCACACTGTACCTCTGTAGTTACTACAATACTGTATAGTATAGGTATACAGTGGGGTATATTTGTTTTAGATCAAGTTTACACAATTTAGATTTGTTTGGATGCTGCAAACACTAATTATATACCCCATATTTGTGATTTATAATATAGCAGATGGTATTGTGTGACTGCTTTTGTTCTTGACAATGGGTACCAGTATATTTCTCTCTACTGTTCAGGCATCATCTTGCTTTGCATTTTTGAAAATCGATAATTTTATTCAAATTAAATTGATTATTTTAAACATTTTTTTGTACTAAATTCTTATACCACGATTTTGTAACCCATATTTTTCACCCAGTGCCAATTGCCTAAGCATGTAATCCTGGACGCTACTCTCACTCTGCCAGCCTGGGGAGAGCCCCGAACTGAGCTCATGTATGCTTCCTTCAATGCATGAGGAGTGAGCAGGCCGCTTCTTATCACCTGACAGGGGGGGGGGGTTTCCCCGGTAGGACGTAGCGGGTGGAAGGAACACGTTATCCCAACCAGTTCCTTTCCCCTCCATCAGGTGCCCCGGCTGACATGGGGAAGCCAGTATAGAGAGGGTGAGGGTAGGGGACACGTGGAGAACATGCAAACTCCGCACAGAAAGGCCCTTTCGCCAAGTAAATTGATTAATTTGAGTAACTGTTGCAACCCAAGGATTTAGTTTAAAGTCTACAAGATCTGAGCTATAGGCACAAAAGCTATAATGAATGGTGTGTTGAATGAAAGCTTTATGCTTTTTTGACATACTTATCCCCCAAGCAGTGTAAACATGCTGGCTTCAAATTGTTTGGCAAAAGCATATATCATGCAAACACACACACACAATTCTCACCAGGTTTCTGGATACGTTGTGTTTCTGTTCACACTCTGCAGATTCTATATCCCACAGGCACATGTAGTTGTCCCGGGAACCACTGCACAGCTTCCTCCCATCTAAGATATAGACAGAACAATGATAATGCACTGACATATTGACACTGTCGGTGGAAACCTTGTATGTCCAAGACAGTTACTTTTAAGGAAATGAAAAAAAAATCTGTGTTCCAATGTATCCAATGTAGTTATTTAGTCAGAAGCTCTTGTTAATACATTTCATTGTGTTGTGTCATGTGTTAAATCCACAGACAGTCTTAACAACTTTCAAAAGGTAGCGTTTCTCAAACTTTTTCAAAACTCATTCTTTTTTTCACAAATAGGGAAGATAGCAGACCTAGAACCCAACAACACATTGCATCGCGACCTGTTGTGAGCTTGTAGACCTGTTATTTTCGTTATTTTGTGCCACACTGTCATATGAAGAAGTGTGAAGTAGGGCATTCATTTATGAAGAAAAAAAAATGTATATGGAGATACAAGGTTTCCGTCCTAGCAGCAGCTTCTTTCTGTATAGTGAAATGCTATTAAAGTCAGTGTTTGGGCTTCAATTTGGTTAACATTAACGTGTTTTGTAATGTAATCTGGTGAAATTGTTTCGCAGTTTTCTTGTCTGTACCAGGGCTGACAGCTATTCCGTTGACCACCAGCTCATGTCCACAAAATTCCTGAATAGGTTCATCCCCCTGGTTTAAGTCCCACATCAAAATACTTTTATCACGTGATGCACTGAAGATCCATGTGCTGCCTGGATAACACAGGACCTATAAGATAATGGGTGAGAAGAGAAAAATCACACTTTTCCCCTAAATACACACTGAAATATAATAGCCAGCACAGGACACTATAAGACATCCATCTAGAATTTGTAAAATCTTTAAACATGCTAACATTTCATTATGTCCACACACATACCCCTAAACATTACCTTGGTAACCTCTCGATTGTGACCCTGGAAGGACTGACACATTGTCCCCTGTCTCCAGTCGTACACCACCACAGCCTAGGGATACACAAACATACAGCACATGTTTATTACCTACACCAAGGAGGTCTTGTTTTGACAGTCGAATGTATGCCTGTCTGTTAGCAGGATATCGAGCCGTTATTAACAGATTAGCATACACAACTTGGTGGAAATGTTGGTCCTGGTCCAAAGAACTTTGCAAGCAGATTGTCTAAAAGGGGGGCGTGGCCTGACACAAAAAATGCAAATAACTTGCATAAAAAAAGGTTCATCATGGGGCAGGAAGAACTGATTAACTGGTCACTGGTTTCATTGTCAACCTCCAGAGGCCACTGAGCGTTGGTACCCCATTTGTAGACTAATGCATCATGAAGCTATATTGGCCAAAAGAAACACTGCAACACCTTAAACTGCCGCCACCTTGGTGGAGGTCTTTGCTCTGCTGAATGCATTTTCTAGGATTACTATGTTTTTCCAATTAAACAGATTGACATCAAACCACAATCCCTAAATATTGCAGGTAACATGGAAACAACTGAAGACATGTAGTATCCTAGTCTATTAAAGGGGAATTTCGGACTAGGCTTTTTCTTACCTTTTATATGATGTTATTATATCCTAGGACGAGTGGTACAGTAGAAATGTTTCATAACTCCATACATAAAAACCTGAGCGGACGGTCCATGCTCTAGATCGCGTATTTTAATAGCTTTTTTTGTGTTCAAAACCTGTCACGGGTGAAATCTCGTCTAGCACGACCTCCTGTGGAGCACATTCAAGACAAACACAGTGGAGAGTGTTCTGTCATTAAGAACGTCAGATCTCACCAACAACAAAAGAAAAGCTATTAAAATACGCGATCTAGAGCATGGACCGTCCGCTCAGGTTTTTAGCTGCGGTGGACTCGGTATGGAGTTATGAAAATGTTCTACTGTACCACTCGTCCTAGGTCTAGGATATAATAACATCATATAAAAGTAAGAAAAAGGCTAGTCCGAAATGCCCCTTTAACTCACATGAGGCCACCCTAATGTCTAAATCAAAAGGTATGATTCTGTTCCAATATTACCATCTTGCTTAGAAGAGTGTTTTGCATAGTGTTTATTTGTAAAGATTTGTGTCTGCTTAAGTCTTCAGTCTGATAGCTCAGCACAAAACAGACTCTTTGGCCATATTCGCAGAGTGGCCCTTTTGCTAAAGAGCAAAATGGTCGCTATGTGAATACAGCCAATTATGTAAAGGTCTGTGATAGCCGGGGCAACCTCTGCCTGTATGAAGTCATTAATGATTTAAATCAAGAATTCTGGTGTCATCTGCCCCAATTCTCTTACATAGGTTGCTGTTTTGTTTTCCGTTTAGTTTTTTTCTCTAACCTGGTCACTCCCTCCAGATACACAAAGATCTGGACTGAGGTTGGTAACAGTGTTGATGGATCCTTGATGGGCCGGCTCATACTGTACCACCTGACTGTCAACAGGGCTATCTTCCCCATCTCCTCGTGAGGCCCTGTACAGAAAAACAATCTATCATAGTAAGCAATCAAACACAACAACATGTATACCATAAACGTACATGAATGCGAGTGTATGCACAGACCTTCTATTTACCCTTTTCTTTATTTTGTAGTATAGGTATACAGAGGGGTATATTTGTTTTAGATTAAGTCTACACAATTTAGATTTGTTTGGTTGCATTATTATCCTGCAAACACTAATTATATACCCCATATTTGTGATTTATAATATAGCAAATGGTATTGTGTGATGGTGATGCTGTGATTATGGTATAATGTACAAGCCACGGACAGAATATTTTGTACATCAGCTGTCTCATGATTTCAAATCAAAAATGTATTTGAAGGTTCAACATAGCATGAATACTAAGTCAAGTAAAGCGTTGGTGTGTCATTCTCACCTGTAAAGTTCGGATCTCTTGCGGAACTTGCTCTGAAGTTTGCCCATGTCTGTGATACAAATCAGCAACCACATCACAAAAGGACAATACAATCGATCAGGGAAGATAGTCAATAAAGTTTGTGGAAAATTCTCACTCCCGTCCAGTCCGAGTTTGGGCGCAAACCAAGTAGGCACACCTGGGCTGATTAAATGAGGCCCACCTGAAAAGGCCCGGATTCATGCACAGGCTCACGGGGCTGCAGCCCGGGGCACCAAGCGCTGGGGAGCTCAAAACCCCTGGCAGCACCAAACAACTACACTTTTGTTTTCCCCCCATCCCATCCCGTGCCTGCATGCCTCGTGCCTCTGTACCTGACATTCAAGACTCTCATTCACTGGTCTGCTCATTATCACTACATCATACTGACATTTTAGTGTGCTACAGCAGTCTAAAAATGTAAGCGGCCACCTACAATAAGGTAAGGGGCCACCTACAATAAGTTGCTCTTTGCGAGCTTTACGTTTCAAAAAGCTAGAAAGAGCTTCTGAATGACAGAATCAATAGATTATTATCGCTGCCTCTATTGTGCTATTTTATATTCTTATAATTTGAATTTGCACTGAAGGCATGTAATGTCGTTGATTTGAAAATAGACCCTATATCGGTACTGTAACACTGTCACAGAACCGGGTCGTAACCCCTGGCACCAAAATCCGGCCCTGCACCATAGTTGCAGCAGGTGACCTTTTTTCATTTGTTTGAGGCATGCATGCTGGATTGGAGTCTGTCTCTGAAGCATTGTTTAAGTAAGTGTATTTTTAGTTAAGACTGTTTTTCGTTGTTTATTGGTGGTGATTAGTATTTTGGTTAGATTCATTAAATATTTTAGTTTAGTGATGTTTTCTTTACCATTTATAACATAAAATCATCTGTGAAAGACATGATCTGTATTTAACGTCTGTGCAGTCAACAATTCATTGTTCCATTGATTTGATCTACATCTGCATCCTCATGCTTTGACTGGTGTGCCTAATGCCGATGTCCAGGCACCAGGAAAGAGTTTAGAAGGTATTTGAAAAGTTAGATTTGAAATGAATTAAATATAATATATATATATATATATAATATACACTTTAAGTAACCCATTAGAGAAAATGGGGGAGGACTATTAATTGCAAGTTCTACTTTGTTGACCCATTTAACACAAGCGGGCAAGGTTGCAGTTGATTTAGTTTAATAACCTTGTAATAGTCAGTGTGTTCTTAGTATGTGAAAACTCATTTTTTATCATTTTAATTTAATCTCATGAGTTGCATGCACCATTAACCTGTTTATAGCAATTTAGGGTTAACATGCTTTGCATACCATGCAATAACACCTGTTGCAGAATGTTTATTTCACCTTTAAGACCAACATGAATGGCGACTGAGGTTAAACTAGTGGTTCCCAAACGTTTTAGCTCGAGACCCAAAAGAGAAATTTGATGTCCCAAGCTTGTGAAAATAGCAGATCTACAAGCTAGCTCACAATGGCGTTGTTCTCACTATATCTTAAACATTTTTTTCCTAATTCATGAAATTCCTTAGATTGTTGTAATCGGTTATGACATTCTTCCGAATTAGTTTTTTGTTTATAACAAATTGTGAATTTTGTGGGATTTTTTCTAAAATGTTTTGAAATCATAATTAAAAACAAAATCTCGGAAACACAAAATAAAAGCAATGTTTACTTGCGACCCATAAAAATTGGTCAGCGACCCAAACATGGGTCCCGACCCACTGTTTGGGAAACGCTGGGTTAAACCATCCGCACAAACACATTGACACATATAAGCTCCTTCATCCTTGTCTGATGTAATTCCCAGAATCCCAACCAAGCAGCAGGAAAAGACACTGCTAAAATCCTATTAAAGCCGCATCATTAGGACTTAGTGCTATGCAGACACCTGCTGCGAACTGTCTACTACCATGTACCATCCATGACCCCAAGTCGTTATGTTTCAGTACACATTTCAAACAGCAATGGGAATTCTTTAGTCCCCTTCAACAGGGGGTCCGGGACCCCTAGGGGGTCCTCAGAGTTACTACAGGGGGGTCGCCAAATCTTTGTGTGATATGATTATTGTTTTCACATTAACCACTAGCATCCCTTTTCTGAGGAGAACGTTGGCCACAAATAGCCGATCTACAAGCTCACAACATTGGAAAAGAGGTTTGGTGTAGAGGGGGAAAAGAGCAGACCAAGTACAAAAAAAAGTTTAATCTGAAACACAATTTCATACAATATAGAGGAGGGGGTCCCTGCTGCATCTCTCTCTCGGCTATGGGGTCCGTGGCCTGAACAACACTGAAGACCCGTGCTTTAGTCTATAGACAGAATGAGCGAAGATTTCTTACCTGTCACCGGCCCGGGCAGCAGGCGTGGTCGCTGATGGGTTGTTGGGGTTGGTTAGCTCGCTAGCATGCTAACTAATCTGTCTTTATCTCTCATGCCAAAAGACATGAATGAACGATTATCGTACAAATCCAAACGTACAAATGCGAATCCGCGATGGTGCCATTGGCAAAAGGTGAGAAGATGATATACCATTTACCTTTTAGGTTAGAATGGCAAAGGATAGAGAAGTATGTTCAAACTGCAGAGGACCCATCCTACTTTCCTCTCCTTAGCGACGCTTCCCTGTAACTAAGCGAAAAGGAGGTCACCTGACCACACGATCGAGTCTCTCCTTCAAAATAAAAGCTGGCAGCCGTTTTGCACCGAGGTCTCAAATCGCACATCGGCTCATTCAAATTCAAGTATGATATTGATATAGTATATTGTACACAAGATGCTTAAGGAAGAAAAAGCATTTCATCATGGTCCAATGTTTAACGTATAGCTTGTATATCCAAATGTTTGTTTGTGTTTTCATTTAATTTGACTGTAAACTGCACTGGACAAGGACCCCTTAGCTGAGAGAAAGAACATGAGAAATGAAACAGGGACCCCCACTACATATTGTATAAAATTGTGTTCTTCTTAGGTTTCATAGATATCTTCATAGACTTGTTTGACAGCACTGTCAAGCGGTTCATGTTAATGTGTTTGTTCAGACATTAACCACTTAAACTGTCATTCTGTCAATACAATAGTAAACTTGACCTTTCACTCTGTGCTTGGTCTGTTATTCTTTCCACATTCCACATTCTACAGTCTACACACCAAACAAACCTCTTTGCCGAAAATAGCTGATCTACAAGCTCATTGTAAGTTGCTGTTTTGTTTTGTAAGTTCTCCTCAGAATATGGATGGTAGGGTTCAAGTAGTTAATGCAACAAAACAAAAAAAGATCCTATCACACAAAGATTTGGCTTGCCTAGCTTTGGAAAGTCTTATTACTGTATGTACACTGACTAAATTAATGTTCAAGACTGAAATTGAAGTTTTGTCTTAGTTTTGTGGACATGACCTTTCGAGATAGGCTGGCCTTTCCAGGTTAGATCGTGTTATGACATATATTATATATGGATCCATGAAACAAAAAAGTTTTTTTTTTCCCCCTCTTCTTTTCACCCTATGCCTAAATAATGCAAGGGTTCTATTTGACAGAAGAATGTTCAAATTAACAGGTCATGATGTTAAACCTGTTGCTTGATCCTGATGTTCCCTTTGTTGATTTGGTCCATTTCAGCTACAGGTTGACATCATTGACATGGCTCCCAAGGTAGCAAATCTAGGACAAATCAAATCAGACATATCCCAGGACACCTAGCATTCATTCTGATGGCACCATTTAACTATTTTTGTATTGCTTTAATTCTAGGCTAAATATCACAGAGGGGTGAGGCCATGTCTGTTAGGAGCTAGTCCAAAATGTTACATGTTGCACAGAATAAGTTTGTTTCATCCACTGTTTGTCTGTATGTTCTCAATGTGATGTATCAGTCCAACTCATACAGAATCTAATATAGCATGTATAATTGTATATACGTATTCTTTCCCCCCCAAAAAGTTATAAAATAGTGAAAATATATCTACAAGCTCACAACACGGTACAACATGTGAGCTTGTATATTGGTTATTAAGTGTTGACATGTCTGAAAAACACATGTGCATGCATGTGTGCAAAGGTGGGGGGTCTCAGCTTTTGCCAGCAAGGCTTGACACAAAGCTACACCAAAGCATGTGCGACTGGATACTAGACTTCCTGTCGAACTGCCGTCTGGTAGTTAAAATGGCCAGTATCACATCTGACACCCTGACCCTCAGCAGGGATGCGTGTTGAGCCCTCTCCTATACTCGCTGTACATGCATGACTGCACAGCCACACACGACTCCAACATCATCCTCAACTAGGCCAGATTGTCAACAATGATGGATCTAAGATGAGATCAGCTTACTGGCACTCTAGTGCCCGGTGAACAGCCTCGTCCTCAACGTCAGCAAGACCAAGGAGCTGATTGTGGACTTTCAGAAGGCAGAGGAGAGAGCATGCGCCTATCTTCATCGATGGAGCTGCAGTGGTTGTCAATATGTTCCTGTCATGACAGGAAGTGTCACAAGAATGCCACAAAGGAATTTGAAGTATACTTCAAATATGGCACCTTGTAAGCTGAATGGTT
This sequence comes from Gymnoscopelus microlampas, assembly GCF_963454915.1. Lineage (NCBI taxonomy): Eukaryota > Metazoa > Chordata > Actinopteri > Myctophiformes > Myctophidae > Gymnoscopelus > Gymnoscopelus microlampas. Next base: position 29,808,039 of record NC_139941.1, read on the forward strand.
TGAAGAGAGCATGTCAATGTTTTGGTTTTAAATCAATTATGTTGCTGTATTCCTCATTCATGGCTCTAAAAATGGCCCTGACAAAAAATATAATCATATAAAAAACATGTCATGTAATTTATGATACTCTTTGGAGAGTGATTAAGTTACACATTAATTTTATTTAACATTCAGCAAACCAAACGCACTTGATAAAAAAGACACGCTTTTTCACTGGCTATTAATAGTCCTCATAGCAGCTGCCTTTATGGCACAACATCCAATTTCCCCACACACACTGTTAAGAGAAGTTACCATATAGCAATGCATCTAGTAGTGTCACACTGTTGAGTGTAGGCTACTGCAAGTCTCATAGCCCAGCCCCAAAGCCCACAAACTATAACTCTTTTACGATGCTATTAAATTGGTATACTTTGCGCCCCAATAGCACCACAGCTCATTTGAGTGAGACCATTTCCATTTTGAAGTTTTAGGTAAGCATGGGAGGAGTGTCTCTATTATCATGTTGTTAGCCCAACACAGACAGCAGAGCAGAGAATTGGTTCAACATAATACTGAAGGTCTGAGCAGTGACTTAAAGAGCAGCCCATTCATACCAAAACTAGACCATAACATGCATAACAGACGTATCTACAGTCTTACGTACATAAAGGGAATTTCTCTCTTTCTTTCTTTTTTCCAATTAAATTAGAATTGGTCCATTAATTTACCCCCTGGACATTTTGTGAGGGATAAGCCAATAATTCAAATTATGCTGGGTTTCATTTTTTTTTTTTTTTTACTTTTTTGCTAAATAGGCCTAATATTCTGTCTGAAAGCTTAATTTTAGTGCTCTCTGAATGGTTTCTACTGTTATTATTTATTTTGTATGACAATATGAATCTGCTAACCAAGTATCAATAAATCTGTTAGGCTATTTTGGTTGTAGTAGAACTAGGCTGGGATTCATTTAAAGACCCCATCTGTTGATCCAGATGTGAATAATATTGATAATCATGGTATATGCTTTTTTTTGTTGGTTTGCTTGTTAGACATGAAAACAAGGCTAACTTCACTGATAACACTGCACTGGCATAAAAACAGCTTAACACATTGCTGCAACCCGTTCTGTGTACATAATATGGTAATAGGGATTTGCAGCTGACATCTGCCAGTTGTGAACTTTTATATCTGACCACATGCATTAGCACCATGGGATATTCTATGATATTTCAAGTTCTGGCAGATAGCTTACGTACAAAACAACAAGGCAACTATCGGACTATAACATGAATTGTAATATTACAAACAGCTCAACAAATGTCGTAGGCTATTCCACAAGTTGAGTGGGAAATAAGCAGCAATGCAACGACGTGCCACTCCCCCAGCCGACGTCACATTGGTGGATGGTCTCTGTAATAAAAATACATGAAGGGAACTGAGGAGTGAGGAAAAGGAGAAGACTGGCTGGGAAACGAAACGAGCTGATTTCTCATTTCGTCCAACACCGAGTTTTGGATGTTTACATATTTTTTAGGCCATTCATTTGCCGTATCGCGAGGCCTAGGTGAAATTGTGACTATATGGCTTTCTTGGTGTTTTGTCCAGACAGAAAGAGATAACTGTACTGTATCCCAGCCTAGCGGATCGGAGTGAAAGTCCGCCATATTCTGCCTTACCACGCCCGGGAGTCGAGCTATTGGAAACGGACACATAGCCTATATTCTACATGTTTTCCCGTTGCCCATTTTTAAGGACGATAACATCAACATAAGGGATAAAACAACAACATTGAAGACTTTGACCTGGGAGTTACTGGACACAGATGGGAATGCTTAACGAGATCACACATAACAACTGTACGGAGGAAATGTCTTAAAGGGATCTGTTGATCATATTGAGAAGGAAAAGCAGATTATACGCCAATTATAAGATTGGACAAATATTCAACACCAACGGATTTGCACATTGTTTGAAGCTGTCGGGAGAGGAGAGCCCTGCAAGCGAATCGAAACGGGGGGAGGGGGGGAGATAATTTATGAAATATACATTTTCCTTTCCCCCCAATCTGTGCGCTCTTTAGGCTATTACAACAGCGTCCACCCGTATTTATCCACAGGCCTGTATAAGGGCGGTTTTCTTTTTTGGGTTGTTGTTGTTTTTTGTTTTTTATTACATTTTTAGGCCTCGGTTTTTAAACCAATCTGGATGAATTAGTTGAGGCAAAGGCGTAAAAGTGTGTTTAAACAAGAGAGAATGACCCTGGAATCCGTAATGGCGTGTTGCCTCAGCGAAGAGGCGAAAGAAGCCAGGCGGATCAACGACGAGATCGAAAGGCAGCTCCGTCGGGATAAGAGGGACGCTCGCCGGGAACTGAAACTGTTGCTTCTCGGTAAGCTGGTAAGGGGCGGAGGAGGAGGAGTGATGCAAAACCCCAAACAACTCCTGGGGGGAAGGGGGGGCAATTATTGTTATTGAGCTTATCCATCTGTCCCTCCGTCCGTCCGTGAGTGTGCCTGGTGCGTGTGACTGTGTGTGTGTGTGTGTGTGTGTGTGTGTGTGTGTGTGTGTGTGTGTGTGCGTGCGCGCGCGTGCGCGCGTGCGTGTGTGTCTGACCAGTTAATCTCCGGCACCGTTGGGCCGATCTTGTGCATGCACACTCCCTAGATGGCAGAGCAGAACTACTTACTTTACAGATTTTGTCCAAACAACACGCAAATCGGTACACAGTATCTCTATGGTCATTAAATGAAATAGGTCTTTCAGATTTTTCATATTCTATCCTGATTGGCTAAGATTGGCTTCCAAAGTTTGCAGGAGTGCTCCTTTTGATCAAAATGCCTCAAATATTGAGCGCAGCGCGCGATTTCCGTGACATTTTGCACACACATTCCCACTAGGCAGAGGAAGAAATGTCACTTGTAAATGTTCAAATCAGCCTCATGGTGGCACTATAACAGGCTGATTCGTATTTTTACCTATAACTGCACGATCTGTGTAAAACCTTGTATGCGCACTCCCTAGGCCAAGGAAAACCCTTTGCCCTGCATTTTTCACATCTGCCCTTTATAGCGCCACCAGGAGGCCGATTTATGTAAAACACATTTCTTTATATTACTCCTTCAGATGTTATCCAAATTTCACGCAAATCGGTACACATAATCTGTATAGTCATGTGATCAAGAAGGATCTGTTTGATTTTTCATATTTCCATCCTGATTGGCTAAGATTGACATCTAAAGTTTGCAGGAGTGGCCTGCTTTAAACAAAATGCCCCAAATCATGACCACAGCATCCGATGGCCGTGAAACTTTGCATGCACATTCGCACTACGTTGACTAACAAATGCCGAATATAGTGCCACCAGGAGGCCGATTCTTTTATACAGATTTTGTCCAAACACCACGCAAATCGGTACACATTATGTCTATAGTCATGTGATCGAGATGGATCTGTCCAATTCTTCATATTCCATCAACATTGCTGGCCCACAATAACCTACCTGACCTGGCGGAGACCTGTGCTCAGAGGAGCACTTTTTCTAGTCTTACTATGCTGCACTGCACACCTAAATGAAGTTGGAAGGACGGTGTTTGCTATTTTGTTATAAGAGTCGCGTGCCCAAATTGATAGTTCTTTCTAGGATGAGGAAATGTTGCTCAGCAAGCCCTGCATGAACCACCTGATTTGAATAACTGCAGCCGGTCAACATCCAGGAAACAATTGTCAGACAACATTACGGGCCTGGACTAGTAACTATGTTTCTATATGCCCTGCCCAGCTGCAATCTGTGCAGGCCTAAGCCTGTTTAGGTGGTATGTTATACCTACAAGGCCAAAGTCTAGCGTGTTTTATTGGGAGCAAAGAGTAGGCTATATCAGTTTAGACCCAACACTGTCATATCTTAGGCCTATGAGTGGTTAGAGGGTGGGTGCATCATGTCATGATATCACAGCCTAAAGCTTGTGCATGTCCAATCAAACCATCTCCTTTTAACTCATTTAAACCCCATCATGTAGCAGTTTCAAAATCCTCATGAAACTCTCTCACCGCCATGTCTTATCTTTAGTCTAAACCAAATTATTTGTTACACTAGTGATGATATTTGGGAATTTTTGAGCATTGAGGGTGGGGCTGTGGCAATCCGTAGAACATGTTTTTAGTTTGACACACCATTATTTTCATACATTTGTTGAGAAATGCAAGGACAGCATCAGGTGAAAAGCTATGTTCAAACATAGAGCTATGTTCAAACATAGAGCTATGTTCTTTTCTATAATGTCTTGATGTAAATCCAAAACATCCCATGAATGAAGCAAGTAGGCATATTGCAGTATAGCGTTTAGCCAGTTGGGAGTTGATTTAAGAGGGTATAGGCATCTCTATCACGCCCTTGTTAGTTAGTACAAATGATGAAATGTTAACCCTGTATGTAGGGGATATCAGGAAACCATGGTTTAGCTCCTGACTGTATGCGACCAGTTCTCCTTTATTACACAGCCACTACCTCATTATTCAAAAATGTAATCTCAGTAAATGATTTGAACTAAAGAAATCAGTAGCCCTGTTTGCTGTCAGAATTCTGGCTATCTATTCAATAAATAAGGCAAAGACTGGCCATATTCATTTAGTTCATTAGCTCACTTCATGTGTATTTGGACTAAACCACAAAAGAGACAGTGATTATGATCAATATGACCCACGCTATTATAATGTTGCAGTTTTGTGAGGCTAAACTTAGGCTAATCCATAACAGATGACATCACTGAACATCATTTAGTATATTGAAAATCACATTTTACATAAAGGTTAACTGAATGTATAGCATTTCTTTGCATGGAATATATAATATTGAATGCCAAGTTTTGGGATGAGAAATTCTATTTATCCCAGCAGTTGCTTTACTTGGCTTGTTACCCTCTTTGAGTCATATTGTTGTACTGGGACATTGTGCAAATTATATCTGTAGTGGTTTTGAGAAGCTGACATGACGTGAGAATTGACAGGACAGGTCTTGGCCACTGAAATTCACTGAAATTTGTCTTGCGACACAGTAGCCTTGTATGCAACACATAACACACATTTGACATAGCAAATGTTATTTCAAATGTGTTTGCTCCATATGAGCCTTACTGCAACCATTAATGATGGACTGTTGAGTAACTGGAGGAAGTGGTGCATACTCCATATCGCTCCATTAACCTATATGCCTGGAGTGTATTGAGGGCCATCAAACTCTGTAATAGCTTTGTGTCCCAAAGGATTGCATGCCATCAGGCAGGCATACATACTACACACAAAAACTGATTGCAAGTTTTCAAACTTATTATATTATTTTTTTGCTTTTTGGGGGGGGGGGCTTTTTATGCCTTTATTGATAGGACAGTAGGCTGACAGGAAATGGGGAGAGAGAGATGGGGAGTGACACACAGCAAAGGCCGTCAGGATCGGGAGTCGAACCCGCGACGCGCTGTCAGGCTACAATGAGCCTCGGTTGTACGATATATTTTGTCCTTGCTATCTTTTCACAAATTGTTAAACCTTTCCAGTGTCTTAAACTCACTAATTGCTTTCTTTCCCCAGGGATCTTTTCAATATTTTCCCTTTCTCAATATGATCCATTAGATTTAAGTAATTCATTAGAGAGGTATAGCATTTTACCCATGTTAAATTTCGGAATAGACCAAGGACACACAAACAAAAACAGCCTGTTGAAGTGGGCTAGTTATAAGAAGGAGGATACACCATTCTACACCAGTAGTATGACGTCAGTAAACTGTAGTTTCACACAGTTGTACAACTGTTTCATGCAGTTGCTTGAGCGAACTCACAAGAAACTTGGGTGCTGGTCTGAGGGTAGCTGAGAATAGTGGTTGTGGGAGGGGAGAACATTTTGCATTACATTTCCCAGCTTTTCCCTGCTGGCCAGACAGAGACAGTTAAACCATTATGCTATCATTGTCTCAAGGAGAGATGGGAGACATTTTGTTCAGTAAAAGAAACGTGAAATGGAAGATTGATCCTTAAAATGTTTGCTTTAGAGAAGCATTATTTTAAAAACTGCAAATCTGTTAGACAAAGATACCTGTTCTTTAATTTAAGAAATAGTGTTGACCCAATTTCTGATCACATTTTTTTAGAAAAAATATTCTCTTTACATAAAATGGCTATATTCTATAATCTATATTGTGTAATCAGTGGCTTGAACCAGGGTCTGTAGGCTACAGAGGAATGAAGCACACAGGCCAAACAACGCTTAAGAGTTTTAAGTGAGGTAAAGTTACACTTTTGAATTGGTTTGCCAAGCCTCTCACAGAACCCAACAGAAACGCCAGCTCTTAGCTCTTCACACCCAAATAGTGCTCGTCTCCATAGAGACATGATGTTATTCTTGGTCCACTACCAGACCAAATGAACTAGGATCTGATCGCCTTTGGGGAGCAGATATCTGTGTGTGTAAAGGCATGCAATCTTTTAACAGTTTTAGACGGCTGTATTGTGAGCTTGAAATTAAGAAACATGATGCCGAAATGCTTATTATTATATTCCTGGTGAGGCCAGTGACAATAATATCATACATATTAACATTTTATCAGCAGCCATTCCATAAATTCAAGGTCTACTTTTTGTCTGGGACAAAAGGTGTGGAAAGGATCAAATCTACTGGGTCAGGAGGTAGAGTGGCTGTCTTGGAATCAGTAGGATACCAGGTTCCATTCCTGGCTCCCCGGGCTTTGTGTCGAAGTGTCCGTGAGCAAAGAAATTAAGCCCTAACTGCAAGTGCAACCATGCAACTGCCTTGCATGGCTGTTCTGTTGTTGTGTGTGAATGTCATGCACATTGTAAAGCATTTTGGAGAAAGGTACACCATTTACCATGTTTATTGTGTGTGTTAATTGAATGGCACGCAAGGACAAGCGACAGAGCTTTGTCACTTGTCCTTTTGTGCAATGAAATAATGTTCCCTCTCTGCTTTCCCAGGTACTGGGGAGAGTGGTAAAAGTACCTTCATCAAACAGATGAGGATCATCCATGGAGCCGGCTACACAGAGGACGACAAGAGAGGTTTTACCAAATTGGTCTACCAGAACATCTTCACCGCGATGCAGTCCATGGTCCGAGCCACGGACACACTCAAGATCCCCTACAAATATGAGCACAATAAGGTGTGTTTACACTTGCACCGTTTTGCAGCCACAATTGATTTAACCCCTTTCATCCTGGCCTTCCTACTTCGATCATGTCATTATAGGCAAACATTTTCAAAAACAAAGTGAGCTGTGAGCTTGTAGATCGGCCATTTTCAAAAATATTTGAATAGGTCTTTAGTGGTTAATCTGAACGATTACAAAGAGGATCATAAGATGTGAGAAATGCACTGGGACTGAAAGTAATTGGTATATCCCATTTAGACCTGAGGCCGAGTTTTCTGAAAAACAAATTTATATATGTTGTTGCTATATACTGTATAGCAACAACTACACACAGAGTTGATCCCGGCTTGAAAGGTATAACAACGTATAGGTGTTCATAGGAAGAGGAGACTAGTATGAGAGAAAACAGTGGTGCAGATGCAATGAGAATTGTATGTATTGAGTGCATGTTTCCTTTCAGTATTGTCTATCTTATTTGAAGCAGCCCTCCAGAATCGCTTCCTGTTCTTTTTTATGTTTCCTGTGTCCTTACACCACTCCCATCCCCCATCCCCTGGTGTGTGTGTGTGTGTGTGTGTGTGTGTGTGTGTGTGTGTGTGTGTGTGTGTGTGTGTGTGTGTGTGTGTGTGTGTGTGTGTGTGTGTGTGTGTACACTCTTACAGTACAGTGCAACTTCAGGTCAATGTCAGTAAGCCAGACCACTCACCCAAACTTGACCTCAGTAACTTACTTCCTCAGTCCACTTTTATAAGGAGTCTGTCTGTCTGTCTGTCTGTCTGTGTACTCTTACAGTACAGTGCAACTTCAGGTCAATGTCAGTAAGCCAGACCACTCACCCAAACTTGACCTCAGTAACTTACTTCCTCAGTCCACTTTTATAAGGTGTCTGTCTGTCTGTCTGTCTGTCTGTCTGTCTGTCTGTCTGTAATCTTGCATACTACTATTTCTATTCTATACATACTATACAAATATTTGTTCAAATTGAAGACAACTACTGTCACGGGGCAATCGTTCCCCTAGGGGCTAGCTAGTAGTGGGATGTTTATCCCATAGTCTGGAGTCCAGACTATGGAATAAGCATCCCACTACTAACTAGGCCCTTACAACTATAAAAACCAAATTAATTAATATCTGCGTACTTTCAACTCAGTCTGAGCTGTCTCTCACTCTCTCTGTGTGTGAAAGAGATGGAGGGACAGAAGAGATGATGTACAACTGGTAATCACATGCCGCAGTACCTACTCTTTCATGGCTCTAGGTAGTAATTTCACCACATACAACACTATTATTATTAGGGCAAGTCTTGCGTAGACAGACAATGAGACAGTCACCTACTGATATGTCTGGGGAAATCTAAATTCATTGAATGGGCTTGGACGGCAGAGAAAACCAGCACTAACAAACCTACTAGTACCTACCTACACCTATTGCTTTGAAAACCAATCCTGATACCATCCTAATATGAAAGATGGTCCTGCGATGCTATTTAAAAAAATATATATTATTGTTTTTAATATCTGAATTGTTTCCACTCAGTTTGACCCCAATTATTGATTTATTATGTATTAGAATGACATATTACGTCATTGAAAGACTTGCCCTCTTATTCATAGCTTTGGTAACTATGACAATAACCTCACACGTGCAGTTCTCTCCCAGTGAGGGTGGCAAATAAAGGAAACAGTATAGGTGCTGATATCTCAGCAGGGATTCTATTTTTCCATTTTTTCATAAATAAGACCATCTGAGGTGATGGCTAACCACTGCTTCCACTGCTTTCTGGACTGGAAACAGGGCATTCTGCACTCTAAATGTTTCTTTGGAAGTGGATAAGTGGATTTTATGATATTTCCTCCATTGCTTTTATTTTGAATGTTTTACCATGTGGGAGACACTAGGATTAGGGCAAGACAGATAAAGTGGTTTTGTCATGCATTTGAGAGATAATTAAATGTAATTTATAATTGTATTATGGTAGTCACATTTATGCTATACCTAAAGTATGTGTATTTGTGTTTTAGAATTGTTTTGGTGGTTCTAGAGAAGGCTAATGTTTATGATGTATGGCATCTGAGAATCTCTAACTTTTGCAAAAGCCATGATTCAACATATACGACACATTTCCTCAGAGATGATCTGTCTCATCAGCAGATATCTCAGGAATTCCCTCCCAGTTATTGACCTTGTTACCAGACACCCACACATTCTGCATTGGGATGAAACTTTCAGGATTCAGTCCTACTTTAGGGCGGGAGAGGAGGTACTGTGAAAGGGTTGGACAAAATGTTTGGCAAGACAAGACATGTGTCCAGAGGAAACACAGGGAAGGACTGATGATGAGCACAGAGCATGATCCAGTGTGCAGAATGTTTCTTTGTGGATTCTGACCTCAGCCCAGAACCTGGTTTTTAGTGAGTGGAAGTGCGTGCTTTATTGTTCTTTTCAAGGACTGAAGATGAAACACAGAAATTATTTTCAGTTATATTATTCAGTGTAGCAGTTTAACCACTTGAACCCTAGCATCCCTAGTCCCCCCCTAGCCACAACATCGATTTGCAACATGTTGTGAGTTTGTAGATCGGCTATTTTTGTCAAAGAGATTTGGTGTAGAGCAAGGGTTTTCAGCTGATTGGGAGCCAGGGACCACCATCCTGACTGAAGGGCCGTTCACACTAAGCACTATAACTATAAGGATAACTACAGTATATTAATTCATTTTCTTTCGTTTTCATTTGTTTTTCTTCTGCTCTGTTTGCTTGCTTTTAACTTGTTCTTGTCCAGTACTTTGGTTCGACCTTGGTCGTTGTAAACTTACTTAATAAATCAAGTTTGAGTTGAGTATCATTCACCATTGTGGTGTGAATGTCCCTTAAGAATCAACCTGGGTACCTCTTTTGTGTCGAGTGGGGATATGGGCTAAGATTAAGGTCTGTCTTTCTATTCTTGGCTATAGTGGTGGACATGGAGAGAATCCCACATCATTTATGGCTCCAGCCTAGACCTGTACTTATTTTTCAGGTACCGTATGTCAGTGTGGGGGGAAAAAACACTCACAGACAGAGATAAAAAAATATTTTTTTTTTTATATATATATATATATATATATATATATATATATATATATATATATATATATATATATATATATATATATATATATATATATATATATATATATATATATATATATATATATATATATATATAGCGCGCAATGCTTTGTAGTGGTTTACACAGCTGCAATGAAATGTCCTTATTTGCTTTAAATATAACGATAATAATAAAAATTGGCCTGGTAACGATCATTCTAATGAAAACTAGATGCTATAAGTTGGGCTGATGAGAGCCCCCAAAAGAAGTTGGGCTCAAAACATTATTATTATTATTAAGTTGTCATGACATAATGGCCAGAATCTTGACTATTAACATTGTGGCTTTGAATTTATTTTAGCAGCACTGACTGAGATTCAACACTCCTGGGTTGCCTTGGGTGGAGGGTCTCAAGTACATGATACACACACACACAGACACGTAGGTGATTTGGATAAGAGCAATCTGGGAACCCATCGGCAAAAACAAAGAATCTGTCTTGAGAGATTAGGATAAGAGTAATATAATTCTGGTGTATTGTGGTGATCATATTTTGTTGGCAACTTCCCCATGATCTGACATTGCTGGCACTGCGAAGGAAGGCAGCTAGGAAAGATAAATACATTGACATTATCAAGGAAATGAGCATGAACTCTTCAAACAATCCTTCCTTTATCTTTCTGTGTGTGTGTGTGTGTGTGTGTGTGTGTGTGTGTGTGTGTGTGTGTGTGTGTGTGTGTGTGTGTGTGTGTGTGTGTGTGTGTGTGTGTGTGTGTGTGTGTGCAAATACTAGTTAAAAGGTTATAAACTGGTGTGTTACTTTGGAATTGTGCCAATAATGTCACTATCAAAATGTGTTTTACCTTTTCAAACATTATAATCCAACAATTATAATCATCTATATTGTCACACCACAATCTCCAGAGTGCCAATGAAGTGACCTCATACCTGTAGGCGGACTCCTTGTTATTGACAATCTGCCTCACACTGTTGTGTGTTTGCCATCTGAATACTGCTTGTCTTACTAACTCCCTGAATTATCTAAAAGCCAGAGAATATTTACTATTATGTCACGAAATAAAACTAGAAGAAATAAATATCCCATTTCAACTTCAGCACACTGAGGGTGTAAAGACATCGCCGGTGTAATAATCAGTATGTATTATAACATGAGCTTGTGGAGAACTTGGACAGAACACACATCTATCTACTAATCTTGCCATTCAACCCAGTTGAGTACTAAATGAGAATCTGGGGCGATAAAAAACATTCCCCTATTTTCAAATTAATAATAGGCCCACCAGGATTGAGGTTACAGTATTAGGTCCATGCCAGAGCCTTGGGCAGAAACAAAATCACTGGAGAGATAGAATACGTGAAGAGGATATAATAATAAACATTGACAATTAGGACGGTTTATTACATGACATACAGGAAGTTTGTCTCAGAAAGGGACAGTAGATTTATCTTTAGATAAGTGGTTCTCAAAGTTTTTTATTTCAAGGACCCCCAGTTTGGTGTGCATTTAGGCCCATGGACCTCTTTAACTCCCCGAGTGCACAAATGGTCCATTCATTTGGTTCTTACTGTTTACTATTAATAATTTAGCTGGGGACCCCATGGAACCCCCTCAAGGACCCAACTTTGAGAACCACAACTTATGACCATTCAATAAGACTGACATGTCAATAACAGCATTACAACTGGTATTTGGAATAGAAAAGTGTTTTGTTAGTATTATTAGCACTCTTGGTAGGCAATCTTCACAAAAAGAGTGACTCTGTTGTTATGTCTTCATTCTCCTAGGGCAATGCAAATATCCTGAGAGAGGTGGATGTGGAGAAGATCAGCATGTTTGAGAACCCTTACATAGATGCTATCAAGAGCTTATGGAACGACCCAGGCATCCAAGAGGCATATGACAGGAGGAGGGAATACCAACTCTCGGACTCCACCAAATAGTGAGTAGACTGAAAAAAAGTACTGTCAAATTCTACAAACACTGTTCCCATGTTAGTGAATGTCCGAATCAGCGCTGGATGCAATTTATTTCCTTTTTAGTGCATTTATACAGTGAACATTGTACCCCCACTTTTATTCACATTTGGGACATGTCAACCTTCTCGTGCTAAGTTCAGTATCCAAATTCAGTATCCAAATTTGAAGAGAAAATACATGAGCATGAATTTGGATTTTATTGTCTCCTACAGGCCGATGGCATGGCCAAGACTATCTTTTGCCCCCTGTCCGACCGTCCGCGCGTGCGTGCGTGCGAACAGCAATTTTTTAAATATTACTTCTACAGAATTTGTCCAAACATCGCGCAAATCGGTACAAAGTTAATAGTCATGTGATCAACACGGTTCTGTCCGATTGGCTAAGATTGGCTTCAAAAGTTTGCAGGAGTGGTGCATTTTGAACAAAATGCCTCAAATCATGAATGCAGCGTCCGATTGCCGTGAAAGTTCACACACGCCTGTTTTAGCGTCACCAGGATGCCGATTTTTGCAACCTGACCTGGCGGAGACCTGTGCTCCGAGGAGCACTTTTTCTAGTTTCATTTCAATTTGAAGTGACACATATTACATCCAGCGTGTTGTTCTTAAGCACGCATATACTCTCTGAAGCGAATTCAGGCCACTAAACCCACACAAATAAGAGAAATATGAAAGTTTTTAAAATATTATTTTAAGACAGAAGCTTGTCAAAATGCCAATGGCTTTTTTTTGCTTATTAAACTGGTATTGTCCATTCTCAGGCTTTTGCTACATAATGCCTTGTCACCAGCTTCACAAACTCCTCAGTGACATTCAAACCTGCATCACCCCACACAAATAAGTACTGCGGCGCAAAGCCACCATTTAGGCTATACTTTGTCAGATGGGAACATGCAATCAGACGCAAAACAAGGTCAAACTGCACTCAGCTGCAAAACTTTATGACCATGTTTGCATCGGCATATCATTAGATTAGAGCAATATCTTTTGTGAATCGGACCTTAATACGGGGCAGATAGCGGGCGCAATTGATGGGAAATTCATGGTGCTATCATTGGGCACAATCCATTCTTTCTGAATTCACCCTTCAGTATTATAAAAATAGACCATAATTAATGTTCACACTCTATCTCCAGTTACCTGAATGCGTTGGACAGGATCGCTGAGCCGTCTTACCTCCCAACTCAGCAAGACGTGTTGAGGGTTCGAGTCCCAACCACAGGCATCATTGAGTACCCCTTCGACCTACAAAGTGTCATATTCAGGTGAGCATGAAGACATGTTCAGGTCTGGAAGTTAGGGACCATGCCAGTGGCCTGCCATCTTTTAGCCCAGTGACTACCACTCACAGAGTACTTGACATTAAGCCATGTTAAAATACTATTGCACTATTGTCAAAGAAACAAAAGCATCTATAATGATTTGCAGTGGTGGAAAAAGTGCTCAAATGTTTTACTTAAGTAAAAGTATCAATACTGCAATGTAGAAGTACTTTGTTACAAGTAAAAGTCCGGAATTCAAAATTTACTTGAGTAAAAGTACAAAAGTATTGGTATCAAAATATACTTAAAGTACCAAAAGTAAAAGTACTAAAATGTTTGAAAATAGCAGATCCACAAGCTCACAACGCGTCGCATCGCGACGTGTTGTGAGCTTGTAGATCGGCTATTATCAAATAGCCTAGGTATAAAATAGGGCTAAAGTGGTTAATGTATGTTTTATAATATAATAATTTATATCTGCAAAGTAACTAGTAACTAACATTTTCAAATAATTGTAGTGGAGTAAAAGTTCAATATTTGCCTCAGATGTAGTGGAGTATAAGTAAAAGTATTGGAAATTGGAAATACTCAAATAAAGTACAAATACCTCAAAACTGTACTTAAGTACAGTACTTAAGTAAATGTACTTAGTTACTTTACACCACTGGGGGTTCTTTAAAACTTATAATGTATCTGATTGTAAGTGATAAAAACATGTCTCAATAAGTTTGTTAAAGTAGCTCTCAAAGTTGAGGCTGGGATCAGACACATACGTTTTTGGCAATTGTCAGGAACTGGTGTTAGGACCCAAGTGCAGGAACTCAAACTCAGAACTCAAACAAAGGCAGGAGATGAAGATCACATAAACTTAACTTTACTTGGTGAAAGACACAGGATAACAGTACTGTGCATACATGGAACATAAAACCTGACACTAACTTGTCCAGCACTGAACAAACACACAGACAGAGTCTAAATAGTCACTGGAGCTCATCACCCAACCAGGCTCAGCTGGTCCTCACAGGTGACTGCACTCAGGCCAATCAGAGTCTTTGCCTCAGGTAGAAGGGAGAGTAGGAGATTGGCTCAGGGGAAATAGGAGCAGGGCAAGGAAGGGGCAGAGGCACACCCAGTGGCTAAACAGTCACATGATGGACACAATAGGGGCCGTGATCGTGACAGCAATGGACTTCCTTGAAGGTTAAGTGCCTTGTCCTTTCTATTCTATTAATTAGAATTTCTATTTTTTATTTCCATTTTTGCAATATGTTACCTTTATTTTACCAGGATGTCCCATTGAGATCAAACATCTATTTTACAAGAGAGATCCTCCAAGTACTACATTCAAATATAGAGTTACTTGGAATTGGAAGACAGCTGTGTACTTCTGCCAGCCTGTCATGGGTGTGGTTTATTGTCAGGGGAGAAGGAAAGTGTGAGGGAGAAATATACCAGTAGATGGTGCTCATTTCATGTTGTTTCTACCATTTTCTAGTGTTGAGACCAAATTACCTTAACTGTTGAAGGGAAGCAACTGACATTTTCATCACTTTAATTCTTAATAACAAAACATAATGCAAGTATTTTAATTAGCATCTTAAGTTAATAGTGAGTCTTTTGTCTTGCTGGTTACTTAAGAGTTCAACACAAGGAAGTCACACCCAAATTAGCAGCCAAGTTGTAAAGGTTGAGGTAGTTCCCACAATATCACACTTTATGACTTTGACATTTGACTGACCTTTCACCTTTTCTTGTGAACAAAAAATGTACAGTATATGACTTAATGTTTTCTTAACAAACGTCAACACAACGTCCTCGACTGTGCTCAGTTAAGCATAGTTGATTGTGATTGACGCTGGTACTTCCTGTTTCGTCTGTCGCCATGGAAGGATTTCAGAAAACCAGGAGTGTTTTTTTGTGTCTTTGAAAAAAAGAGTGTTGATACATTTTATTTTAGAATGAGTATGAGTAAACACACACACTGTGTGCAAGGGGTCGAGTTAGGTCTGTTTTGAGTGAGATCGGAAAATCGTTCATTATAATTGATGAGATTGTTAATAATCTCATGAACAGGCCTTCCCAAATCGACTTATTCTAAAGAGTGTACAATGGAATCAAATCTACACCTTGAGTTTTTGGTTCCATTTTACTCTCTTCTGAGTTAAATTAACATGAGGATTTTACTGTGTATGATAACTATCCTTTCTGTGGGCCCTCTTTGTCAGGATGGTGGATGTGGGGGGTCAGAGGTCAGAAAGGAGGAAGTGGATCCACTGTTTTGAAAACGTCACCTCAATCATGTTCCTGGTGGCGCTCAGCGAGTACGACCAAGTTCTGGTGGAATCTGACAATGAGGTGAGTGGATCTGCTTGGGTTGAATCCTCAAACACATTAATCCCAACATGAGAAGAAAGCTGGCCACTTCAAAATAGACTACCCAGATAAATTACTGGGGCACTCAACTGGGTCTTCACGTTTTATTAATTTACACCGACTGACGTTTCTACCAGCATCTTCCTCAGAATCAGCTGGTTTGTCTCTGAGGAAGACGCTAGTCACCCCTGCAAATTAACAAAACGTGCAGATCCAGTTGAGTGCTCCAGTAATTTATTTGGGTAGTCTATTTTGAAGTGCCCAGGCAACTTTCTTTTCATATTATATTGTCATACTGTTGAGCACCGAGCCCTTCAACTCACAACTTGGCTGAAGCACGTTGGACTTATCTTTGTGACATAAATCCTACGTTTTTTTTATATTCAGAGTGTCTCATTGTTGTATCTGAAGTGAAAAAAAAAAGTACTTGAAGCTGAGTGTAGTTGTGATGTGGTTGTGTAGACTTCCTCTTTCTCTCTCTCCATGGGTCCGAAGGTGAAAACAAAGCTTGTCAACAATGGAAATAAGGCTCCCTCCTTCTGCCTAGCATCCTGACCTCTCTTTCCCTTGGAAAGCATTTGTAAATGATCAGCCAACCTGTTTTGAGCCTGTTTTGAATACCGCCTCAGGTCACAGGCTCTTCTTCGGATGGCACTCCGAAGTATGTGTGTGTGTGTGTGTGTGTGTGTGTGTGTGTGTGTGTGTGTGTGTGTGTGTGTGTGTGTGTGTCCGTGTGTGTGTGTGTGTGTGTGTGTGTGTGTGTGTGTGTGTGTGTGTGTGTGTGTGTGTGTTTGTGCATGGGTGCGTGTGTGCGTGTGCGTGCGTGTGCGTGTGTGTGTTTGGATGTTAGTGGAAGTATGGAAGAATGCAGCTGGCAAAAGCACAGTAATAATAACTTCTATTATTTGGCTGTTTTTGGGGAAAATGTGTCAGATACATTTTCCAGTATACAGTTTGAGGTAGTTCTCTATAACTCTATATAGCCAGTGTTCGCCAGTGCTCTATCTACTATGTCTGCTCCTTTTTTCCCTCTATACCAAATTTATTTGCTGAAAATATCAGATCTAGCAGCTCACAATGACTTGATTTGAAGTTTATTCATTTCACTGTTTTATTATTATTGTTGTTTTCTCTTTCTTTTTTTTATGTTTTTAACCTGTAGCACTTTCAGATTTGCTTCAAATATAAAGTGTGTTACAAATAAAATGTATTAGTATTATTATTATTATTAATGTGTTGCGTTGTGATGCGTTGTGACGCTGTAACAGACACAACAGACGTACATCATACACCAGCAGAGAACACGACTTGCTCCTCCCTGACTGTCAGCTTATAATTGGCTAAAGGAAAACAATAAAACATTTGATCTCTTCTACTGAGCATAGTCATAAAACAAACGCTTACTCTACTCCCTAGCAGCTGTGACCTGCGACCTTAACTCCTTGCATTCTGGCCTTATCTACAGTGAGCAGATAGTAGACTAAGCCCTGTTTCTCAGCTCACAGCTTTTTAGTAAAACAAGCTCATCAATGCTAAGCAATATAATAATATAATTTCGCTTCATCAGTTGTCAGCTTGTAGTTCGGCTATTTTTCCAGATTGTTTGTCCCAGTATTGGGACGCTAGGGTTTTTACAGTTGAAAATATTTAAACTCTCAGCAAGCAGATAAAAATGCCACATGTGAACGCACAGCAAAATAGACGCTCAGGGCCTCATCACGCTGTTGTCGTTTCCAGCACAGCGTAAATACATGGCACTCCCATTGAAAACAATAAACAAGAACTAATTGACATACTAAATGTAAAATTATGACTGTGGTAACAGTGTGAAAACACGGTGGTCCCTCGGTTGGGGGCTCGCCAGCCCAGACCTAACGAGCCGCCCCCGGTACGACCCACCGTACGGGCGCCCACATTTGAAGGGCACCCTTTTTTCGCAAAGAAACTTCATACGGAATGAGTGTTAGACTGCGATGTCACCATAGTCAAAATCATACATTCAGGAAAAAACGCCTCAGTGGACAAGGCCCCTTAGGCTGGATTTCACATGCGGGCTAGCTTGAGCTTCCCTGTTCGTGTCCATTATATGGGAGAAAAGAGGTGTAGTGGCCCATTGTGGCGCGTTGATGGCTTTGAAGCGTGTGTGAAGCATGGGGTTCAACATTGATGAACCTTGACCGTGCACCAACCAATGAGACAGAAGCACCGTGGTTTGACCCCACAGCCAACATGGTAAAGGTTGTTGAAACACTTCTGACGCATCGGCTTGCGTTTCAGATGCATTGGCTGAAGCACATGTGTTCTGAGAGAAAGTATGAATAAAGGGCTGTAATTAACTATTAGAGTAAGATTTTTTTTTAATGTGAAATAGCATATTATGGAATAGATGAGGTGGATTATACTGTAGATGGGCTAGGGCTCCCCTCCTTACAAATCTCAGTTTAACCCTTCCTGTACTGGAGTATGAAGTACTGGCTTAATGAAGTATTTATGTCTCTCTTTCCATTTTGTCTCTCTTTTCTCCACCCCCACCATTCTCCTCTCCACAGAACCGGATGGAGGAAAGTAAAGCGTTGTTCAGGACGATAATCACATACCCTTGGTTCCAGAATTCCTCAGTCATTCTGTTCCTCAACAAAAAGGATCTGCTGGAGGAGAAAATCAATTACTCCCACCTGGTCGACTACTTCCCAGAGTATGATGGTGAGTAGTACATTGCATAGGTTAGAGCAATGTCCAAGCTTCTAAATTAATAAACGTCTGAATTTAAACATCTAATCTTCTAAACCTTATATTATTATTGAGTAAGTAATCAGTTTAATAAAAAAATAAAAAAAATTACACAGTATTTGTAACATTAGTGCAAGACTCCATCATCTTGACTGCATGAATTACATTCTTTCCAGATGTATCTATAAGTTATCGTCTCTGTTTAACCCAGGTCCTCAAAGGGACCCCCAAGCAGGAAGGGAGTTCATCCTCAAGATGTTCGTGGACCTAAACCCTGACAGTGACAAGATCATCTATTCCCACTTCACCTGTGCTACCGACACGGAGAACATCCGTTTCGTCTTTGCTGCTGTCAAAGACACCATCCTGCAGCTCAATTTAAAGGAGTACAACCTGGTGTAGTGGCGCAGAGAGCAGCAGAGCTGGGTGTGCTGACAGAACTTGTGGCCGTCAACACACTGACTGACTGTCACAATCTGTGAAAAGATAAAACAAACACACAAGAAGAAAAAAAATCAGAAGAAAAAGAATATCTAATGGTTGCATAATACTAATTTATTTGCCATTTGTTAACCCCTTGGTCCTTAAGGGGTAAGCAAAGTAAATGTTCTCTTACTATTTAAGGAATTGATTAAATGTAGGGAGGGCAGGACTGGGACACGATGTGACAGGATGAGGTTGGGTGGGGGCTTGTACAGCGCCAATCCTCATTTTTAGGCTTTGCGCGTTGTGAAGTTTTATTTTATTTTAAGGAAGAAACTAGTTTGTGCACTCGATGGCTGGGGGGAGGGGGGTGGTGGGGTTTGTCTGTCAGCCTGTCTGAAGCCTCAGAGCTGGAATGCAAGGTCCTGCCTTTTTGTACAAAAAAAAGAAAAGAAAGAAAAAGGTAGTCATTTCTTTGGACCTTCCCTCCTTTTCTGTCAGTCCATTCCAAAGCAATTCTTTCCCTCCTCTGCCTAACAGGAAATTACATCAAAGATCTCTAATTAATGGTTTCCTGTGGCCTTTGAAGGATTGATTGGCAGGTATCTTGATATATAGGTATAAACTGTGATTTTTAAATTATTTTATATTGATTTGATATTGATTCACATTAATCATTATTATTATGACATTGCATTGACTTTGGTACATCCAGCGAGTAGATGGTGTATTACGCTGGAAGCACATGGCCATGGTGAGAGTCTGAGGAAATAGCCTGAATCCTCCTTTGAGTTATGGTCACCTGCCATCTCTGAAGCTTAACCACAGAGTTCAGAAACGTGAAAGAAGCTGGCGTGAAGAAGTGCTTGATTTGCTTTCCTCATTGAAGAGAGGAGTATTTAGGTTAGGAAGTGCAGAGGAATGTCTCCTCTTGACACGTGCCATGACAATGATAATGGTGGTTGCTTTCCGTAGATGTGGACAAATTTAAGACGTGATAATTTATGAGACAATGTTTAATAATCATGTTCAACTGTGCCACATTATTGCTTTTTATTATGGTAATATGTATTAGTATTGCCAATGCCAAAACAACTCAAGCACCAAACTCCACTTTGCGCTGTTTACTACTTTGATGAACGATAGTATTGAGAACAGGTAAGGGTAAGGCTAATGGACAGAGTTGACTGACTGACTGACTGACTGACTGACTGACTGACTAATAGGCCAATTAACTGACTTCTGCAAGTGTTGAACACAGATAGCGGTATCCCCACACTGTTTGGACTGACTTACAGTATGCTAGAGTTGGCTAGCAGGCTTACTCAGACGAGGCAGCCCACAAGCACTCTGAACTGTCGGAAATGTCCCATCACAACAGTGTGTGTGTGGCTACTGTCCCCTCTCCCCAGCCTGCAACCTATAGCCAGTCACATTCCAGCTGTGTCTTTATGATTGTTCAATCACAGCGCGGCTGTCTGACTGTTGTAGTTTACTAGAAGTGGAGAATACATTTGGCTAATTCCAAAATGAAATGGTAATGTGTCAATATTCAATTTGTACCAAAGTCAGCCCTCTTGTGTCTGATTGGCACCCGTTGTTCTGAAGTCCACATACACAAGTAATTGTCAGTATAGACTCTTTTTTTTTAATTCCCTAAAACATAAGCCTGTAATTTACATTTTATTGAGGCATAGTGCAATTATAAATGCTATAATCATTGTACATACATTTCTCTCTATATATATGGCGGCATCTTTGTTGGCTTTGTAATCATTACTTTTTTGGCAGATTGAATGTGCGGTATTGAAAATATGTATCTATGTAACTGTATTGTATGTCTAATGGCTAATTCATTTTTTATTATTTTTTTAAAAGAAGAAATAGGTTATTTACATCTTTGTTTTGTTTCCTTTTTTTAAGAGGAGAATGTAAATTTTATGTTTTGCCAGTTTTATTTCTCAGAAACATTGTTCACTTTCAGAACTGCATAAAGAGGAATATTAGCAGTTTGGCGGGTATGCCAGTACTTACAGTAACTTTTGTTAAATTGACTTTTATATGAAAAATGCAGACTAAATCAAATCTATAGGGCTAATTGAATTTGTTTTGTTCTTAACTGGGTTCAGGAACAGAGCACTTGTCATGTAGGCATGATCACATCACTCATTAATTATTTCCCTTGCTGTTTTTATTTACTACATTGCATGGCTCCTCAGTAAGCATTATAATAATTAACATCGAAAGACAATATTCATTAATCTCACACAGATTTGTGATGCCAAACAATCTCACATCTCTTGACAATTGTACTGCACCTTACTGTACTATACTGTGCAGTTGACCCCAGTACTTTGACTTATATTTAGGATAATTGTTGCTTTAATTCAAATTCTGCCTAGAATGTATACCTAATAATGGCATTGAGTATTTATCCCAGTCTATAGGGATGTGTTTCCCACCTCCCCTCTCGTCTGATACAACCATGTCCATGTTTAGTACTGCAGCTGCTTAGACATTCGCAGCTATGACCAAATTCAGTATTCTAGAATGAGTGTAAAATTCAGTGTTGTAGTGTCTGTAAATGAGCAGGCCATCCATACACAAACAAAAAACTGCTATTCCACCAAACGAGGACGGTACATTGATGTTCTTTATATACTTTTGTTTTATTTTTTCACTTCAATTCTATTTCAATGGTCATCAACATTAGAATGTTCAACGTTGTTTCAGGTTTGATTCAGTACATGACAACATAGGAGAAGAATAACATTTTACATGTAGTTCACATGTACATATTGCCTTATTGATTAAGCTGTGCCTCTGGAGTCCCATGGAGGCATCTGTGTTAATATGAGGAGCATAACTAGTATGGCCAGCAATGTCACTTTGTCATTAAAATGAAGTGGATGGAATATTGCTATGTTTGGTTTGGGATGTTGTCTCCTTTCATTATTATTATTATTATCATTATTATTTTACTATAATATACCCTGGTAACACTTTACTGTGTTGCTTATGGCATTATAAGCACATTACATTGCATAATCATAATACAATATACTACTATAATACATACCATGTGCAAAATACCTTGGTGTTTAATGATGCCTGGGCCAATTATATGGTTCATAACAAATTCATTAGGCTACAGATGACCAAGGTCATAGTGTATTTCAATCTATTTCACACTTGTTTCAATTTCTGATTGAATAGTGCATATAAACTAATATGGTTGTAATGTACTCATCACGTCTCACACTACTGCACTTGAAGTTAATTGTTATCCAAGCCGTAGGCCAGAGAAACGTTTCTAGTTTCTCCCGAACTCAACAGCTGGACCTAACAGGGCTAATGAGGGCCAACACATACATGTTGCTGACCTTTATTAAGGGTTGTTTTTAATCGATGCATGTGCGTGCGCGTGCTTCTGCTCAAAAGACTGGTGCGACGGCATGTTACAGCGTGCAATGACCAATGCAACACTGCATGACATGATACAGGCCATGTTACTGACATGATATGGAGACACAATGACATAGAGACACAATACCATACCATGACATCCTTTAGCTCTGGTCCATAGCGTTAGAAGGAGTTCTCCACTCCTTCTAATGCTATGGACCAGAGCTAGACATCCCTGTCACATAGTGCTGTGAGCGGGGCCTTATGTGATGTGGTCTGACATCCCATGTTACTGGGATGTCAGGCACTGTGACAGGGCCTGATAGCCATGTCACAGGGTCATCATGGGTAACACGATAACATGTTATGACGCCCCTGAGGCTGTGACAGCCTGGAAGGAAATGTGCACTTGAATATATTGAACTGCTGACTATGGTGCTGCTGCTGACTATGTTACTGACTGGTGCTGACTATGGTTACTGACTATGGTGCTGATTATGGCGCTGACTATGGTGCTGACTATGGTTACTGACTGACTATGGTGCTGTCTGCCAGGACTGTACCATGATGAGAAACACTACAGGTGTTTCCCAAAGTGGGGTCCTGGTAATTTATTTGATGATTAATATGTTACTGTAAGTAGCCTTGTCTACATTTCAGGATGGGTCATGTATGTCCATGCACACATGTTAAAATAGCCTGTAGGCAATATTAGGCAATATCAATATATGACATCCTCAGAAGGTCAGTAAAATTAGATTTCATGTAGGCCTATATCTTTGATACCAAAACATACACACACACATGCACATTTATTTAGCCTAATAACCACTCATATCAGTGGAACATTTCAGTTCCAATGACCATGTGCAATGACTGGCCAGGCCATTGAGGAGATGGATGCAGACAGAAATAGAATACATTTTACTGAACAAGCCACTTCTGGTGTAACAATTTAATTTAATTTTTAAAATTCATTTATGACATTATTTTGAGTGTTTGAATTTGTTTTAATTAATGAAAACTTGTGTAATTTTTGACAATCTTTTCAAATAATAATAATTAAAAGCAAAATGTAGGAAACAAAAAAGTTAAGATATTTCCTTGCGACCCATAAAAATGTCTCTGTGACCCGAAAATGGGTCCCGACCCACTGTTTGGGAAACAGTAGGATAGGCTACTGTAGTAGTAGGCTATACAGTCATCTACGCACACAGCAGCAGTTCGCCGAGAATCCGTTGCCAGCTGATCTGCATTTGTTCACTAGGCCTAAACTCTAAACTTGGAAAGAAAATAAAACAAAAAGTAACTGAAGTAGGCTATTTCTCCTGTTGAGAGATTGACTGCTTTTATAGGCTACATATAAAAACGAAAACAAAAAACATTGATTGCATTTGATTTATTTATTTATTTATTTTTTAACCGAATGCGGTCCTCCATATGATGCCAACGTAAAGAGGTGGATTTGAGAGGAGAGAGAGAGAGGGAGGGAGGCAGTTCACTGACTGGCTGCCCACAGTTCCACATAGAGACCGGGGGAGTCACTGCTCACTGGACAGAGACCCAGAGACCCAGAGACCCGGGCACTTTGAATGATGGCTGGATGTTGTATCTCAGCGGAGGACAGAGAGAACCAGAGAATCAACGAGGAGATCGAGAAACAGCTGCGGAGAGACAAGAAGGATTCTCGCAGGGAACTGAAGCTGCTCCTGTTAGGTGAGCATCGCTGTTGACTGTACATGTGGGCTACGACACGAAGTTAGGTCAGCTATAATAATAATTATTATTATTTAAAAAATAATAATAATAATTACGCAATTTAATAATGATAGAGAACATTCATATCGAAACAAAGTTACGAAGTGCTTTACATAAAAATAAAAATAAAACAAAAGACAAAAAATATGACATGAAAGCATGAAATCAAAACATTTACAGAATCAACAATAAGGCATTAGCCTACTGCCTACACAAGTGGATGAATATAACTAAGTGGGCCTGACTCATTTGTGAGTCTGGACAGATGAGTAGGCTGTAATAGCAGGTCATAATTCATTCATAATTCTTGGTTGAGCAAACTTAAGCCATGAAAGATATTACAATATTTTGCAACTTCCTCTTGTTAGCGTTTTTCTGGTCAGCTATTAGTTTGTAAAGTTGTAGTCTATCCTAAAACCGTTTTAAACGAGAAAAAAGAAAGGAAATAATAGTCAATTAACAGATTGAAAAAAAGTTCGAATCAGTGTTGTTAAAAGTTGGCAGTGCAATGCCTCTTGCTGCTTACAGGATCAAACTAGAAAAGTGAGCTCCTCATAGGGCAGATCTCCGCCAGTCTGGGTTGTCTACCCAAGGCTGTGATGATCAGTCCTGGTGTGCAGCCATCAAGACACAGGTAGTGGCGGGAAATAGAGTTTGTATGACAGAGACAAGCACAAGGAGTAGTTGTTAATACATTTTAATTGGTGTTATACTGAATTATTTAGGCTACACAAAGTTTGCTGTATCTCAGTTTAATAGGCTGGGTAGAAGTCAATGCGCTTTTGGAGGTGAATTTGGATTGGGCAAAATCTGTAATAGTAGCAAAAGGTGTGTTTTGAAGAAAGTACAAAATAGATGAAAATCTAGGTAGACATACATCATGGGCGTGGCCTATATGGGCAGTTGCATCATGATCCAAGGAATCAGCAGAAAATCATTTTGATTTTATGACCTACTGTTCAAGCGTTATAGGCCAAAAGGTAAAGCAGCCTGTTTTAAAACATGGGGTGGAGGTTCTTCTCCTACTGGGAATGTGAATGCAAAGTTTGACGCCAATCTGCCAAGCAGTGTCCAAAATTAGCTGTAGAAGAACACATGTACACAAGGACACACGTACACATGGCAATGTTTCCATTAGCCGGTAACCATAGTTAGGGTTAGGCTATTGACACTGTAAGGCCTACTTGGCAAAACCTTTTCTGCCAGTGGCATTGGAAACAACTCACCATAACAAGGCAGAAAGCACTATGGCAACGTCCCACTCCAGGAACACAGTCCACTGTCAAGTCTGTGGTCAGTGAGTGGTGTGTTTGAAAGCCATGACTAGCTGCTGCGGCTGTGTGTCATGCAAATCCCATGCAAATCCAGCCATGTTAGACCTGTGGCTCTGCTGTCTCCATGAAACTCCTCGAAAGGGCTGTTCCCCCACCGACATTCAAATGAGGCTAATTTGAAACCAAACCCCACCCTGTTAGATTAAAATGTATTTGCAGCAAAAGTAATAGATACCTTTTGACACCTGGTAGCCTATACCTTGTATGGCTATGAACATAAAATAATGAAAGTGACATTCAAATAAGTTTTATGTCCTTTCCCGATGGAGAGAGGAAATTATAGTGGTAATACCTAGGATTCAAAACCTGGTCCGCTGCATGCACTTGGCCTTGTGAGATATTGGATTTAAGAGCTTCAGGCAGGGCTACTTAGTTCTCTAATGGACGTGGATAAATGATTCTGTCCATGGTGGGTGGAGAAATGGGGAAGAGGGGGGCTATAATTGGTTGACGTTATTCCACTAAAAGCAAAGCTGAGGGTTTTTTGTGTCCTGACGCTGTGGAAAAGCGCACAGACTCGTCTCCATAGAATTTGCATTGAAACTCGTTGATCAATCAGAATGTGCCAGCGTTGTGATGCCCAATTGTAAATTGGGCATAATCCATTAGAAAAAACATTGATGGCATAATGCTAAAACCTCTATGTCTGACCCTGATTAGCTCTCCTTTAGACAGATAACAAATAAATGCACATACTGTAGGCCAACTACTACTTCTATAGAAGAAGCAGTTCTCCTCATGTGGCTCAGATCCCCACAAATTCTGGCAGACAAAGTATCTGGATCACAGATAATCTCTTCTCAATTCTCATGCTCTATTATGGACATTATTGAAGCTTTGCATAGTCAAAGTATTTAATACCCACTTTGCTAAAATCCAATCATTTATTTGAACCCTCTCCTGCCAACTATAGCTCTCCCCTGCTCTTTCAAATCCAGACTCTAACAACTCTCTCACTTTAGACACTAACTTTGTTTTTCATACATTCATTGAGCCATGCCTTTCAAACATGATGGAAATATTGGTAAACAGGCAGTTGACCCATTATTTACATATAACATTCTCTCTAGCATGCAATCCTGTTTAGAACTGGGTTACAGCTACTAAAAAAGTATGTGCCATGGATCAGTAATCAGCAGTAATCAGCCCTGCCCTTGTGCAGCTGTTTCATCCATCCGTCCATCCATCCATTCATTCATTCATTCATTCATTCATTCATTCATTCATTCATCCATTCATCCATTCATCCATTCATCCATTCATTCATTCATTCATTCATTCATCCATTCATTCATTCTTCTTCTTCTTCTTCTTCTTGCCACATTGGATCCTCTGTTTCCATCTGTTTCTGTTCTCTGCATCTTCCTCATTCACTCCAGCCACCTGCCATGTCCTCTCTCACCGCAACCATAAACCTATCCCATTTCCTCTTTGCCAACCTCTTCTTCTGCATGCTTTCCTGTACTCCCTCATTCCACCACCAGGCCTCCTTGTTTTCCTTCCTCTGCATGATCCAAAGACACCCCAAGTACTTTTCTTGGGCGTCTCTAACTTCTGCAGTAGTTGCCAAGTCATCCGGCAACTCTTCACTACCACCCAGTGCCTGTCTTAACTCCTCCCTGAACTCTATACACAACATTATTCCTTTTTCAGCTCCCACCATATTGATTATTTCCCCTATCTTCACTCTCTTCCTCTGCTTGCACTCCAAAGTCATCCTACAGAGCATCATCTGGTGCTGCCTTGCTACGATTTCCCTTGCTATCATCACCTTGCAGTCCCTGATCTCTTTCAGCCTAGCCCTCCTAGGATATAGTCCACCACATGTGTGCACCTACCTCCACTCTTATACATCACTGGACCCTGTATTCTTCCATCCTCTTGAAATAGGTGTTCCCAACTGCCATTTCCATCCTTTTTGTAAAATCCACCACTAGCTGTCCTTCGTTTCTCTCCTCAACACCATACCTAGATTACCTACCCATCACCTCCTCATCACCTCTGTTCCCTTCACCTACATCATTGAGGACCGCTCCAATCACCCCTCTCTCTCCCTTGGGTGTCTTTTCTACCACTTCATCCAACTCACTCCAGAACTCTTCTTTGTCTTCCATTGCACACCCAACTTGTGGCGCATATGGATATGCACTGTGATAAGATATCATCACACCTCCTTTGTCCAGCTTCATACTCATCACACCTTCAAAACACTGTTGGCATACTTTTCCTTTAGGATTATACCTACCCACTTCTTCTCCCGTCCACCCCATGGTAGAACCATTTGAACCCACCTCCGATACTCCTGGCCCTGCTCCCCCTCCACCTGGTCCTTTTGACACACTATCTACCTTCCTTATATTTCCATCATATCAGCTAGCTCTCTCCCCTTACAGTCATAGTGCCAATATTTAATGTTCAGACTCACACCCCCACCCTCCTACCCTTCCTCCTCTCCTGCTGCCTCCGAACCTGCCTTCCTTCACCAATTAATAATGACTTCATTATTCATATTAAATGATTGACTTATTGCGTTTGTATTATTCTGATTAGCAGCTAAGCGGTGGATATACATGTATGTCCATTGTCAGCTTGGCTGGCAATGGTAAATCTCACCAGCCTTGGAAAAGACAAAGTACAGTTCAGTATACTAGAACAGTAGAGATAGCTCAGCCCAAACAAGGATTATTTAACTCATGACCAAATGAACGCACGCGGCACCACTGGTTCACTGAGTCATGATTTGCTTGAAGAACAGCATTTACCTGCCCGTCTCATGCAAGCTCCCTCCATCTCCAAGAAACTTGACTTGTAAACAAGGTACATTCAAATGGGTTCACTTTGGGTACAGCTGGTTTGTGAAGACACTAAAGCATGCAAAACTCCCAGGAACCCAGTAAAAGTAATGACAACAGATTCACAGACACTGGGTTTACCATACTACACACAATGTATAATGCACACAATTCATTTTATATTTATTTTATTTTATTGTATTTGTTCCCTCTGCTACCCCCCCCCCCCCCCCCCCACCACGACACACATTTACATCAATAGGACCACAATGGAAATAAGATTTATTGCTTTTTTGTGTTATCCTTTTGACTATTATGTGCAATTGTTTGTGCATAATTGTATGCTTGTGATAAAAAACAATCAATCAATCAAATACTATGATGGACAGGCAGTGAGACAAATACACAGGTTATGGTGTATTTCTGATGCATTCATTTCACTTCACAAATACATCTACATACACCCACTTTCCACACATTTAAAAAGAAAATTGAGACACACACCAAAATGTGTGCACACAGAGACAGACTACTTAAAACTGATTTTCATTTATTACATGCATTGCCTAACTAACCTATAACCATCCCTAACCTTAACCATCACATGCCTAACCATAACCATAACCATAACATTAACCATAACCATAACCATAACCATAACCATAACCATAACACATTCTACAACTATACCCAAACCCAAACCAAAGTCCTAACCATAAAGCAGACTCTTGAACCCAGCAAACCAAATAGCCAAGAAACCAGAGAACAAGCTTAATGTGCTCACTTAATTGTCCTCATACTTGTGTACACAGTATAGATGTGTGTACACATATAGGCACACACGCACATGCACACGCGCACACACACACACACGCACGCACGCACGCACACACACACACACACACACACACACACACACACACACACACACACACACACACACACACACACACACACACACACACACACACACACACACACACACACACACACACACACACACACTATGACTTCATATACAACACAGTGAACAAACATGCCCATTTGCTAAACAAATGGCTTTGGCTGGGTGCAGGCTGCTTGACAGAAAGAGGAACTGTTGCTGTATGGGAACTGGACAGAAAAGTAACGAGGAACAGTTAGTGTGTGTGGGTGTGGGTGAAGGTGGGTGGTTGTGTGTGTGTGTGTGTGAGTGTGGGGGGTGGGGGGTCTGCCAGCCACCATGCATGCCTACCTAGCATTCTGCTCATATGGTATGAAAAGTGTGCGTTACAAAAAGTTATTGACGAGAGGTGAGGAGTCATTAATGTTAGTAAGTTAGGGTTAAAGGTAAGATAAGAATTATGGTTGGGTGAGGGTTAACCTCGCGTCACCAGACTTTCCACCAGGAGGAAAACCTGGTACTTGTTCTAAAACTAGCCGTGTGATCCAGTTTAGAAAAAAGGGTAAAAGAAATTGTGGTTCCGGTGGTTGGTTTCCGGTTGGCGTCGCATTGTACCTAACATACCAAACCAAAATAAACAAAACAATAATAACAAACAAGTTTTAAACTAGGGCAATCATTTTGCGCACGGCGCCGGTGGTTCCGGTCGTTGGTTCCGGCCACCTGATGACGTAAAGTTATTTCCGCGACGACCGGATCAGAAGCCCAAAAATGGTATTGATCCCAGTCTAGGTGAGGGTTAGGCATAACATTTTAAATTAGTGACGATTTTGGATTAGTAATTGAAGTCAATGGAATCATGGCCTCACATATAGCACTGTGCAAACCTATGTGTGTAAATGTGTACAAACAGAAACAATTGACACTAGACATCTAGTCTACAGATCCTAACACATTCCCACATTCACACGACAGACAGACAAACACACACCAGACAAACAATTACTGTATAAAAACATGCTTGCATTCACTTGCAAGTGCGACACACTTTTTTCTACATGAAGTGCCGTGACACATAGTGAGCTTGTAGATCGGCTATTTTTCAAGCTCTTAATACTGTGCAAATGAGCAGACATACAGTATAGGCAGCCAGGTAGGAGCATGCGCACACAAACAAATACACACATGCATGCAGAAATAGAAATACATTCATCTATTCGTGTTTTAGCCTCACACAACAAACCCCACATAATCTCTGTAACCATGTTTTGGAAAAGTAACATTACAGTATTGTTCTGTTCATAGTTTTACCAAAGCGGTAGGACTGTCGTAGTTCCTTTGTCCATTTACTAAATGTATTTATAGGCTTATGAGATTATTATTATTAAATATATGGCATAGCTCTGAAAAAAGAGCGATATGGAAGGATTTCTTCTTTAAATAGTCTTTCTCTGTGCCCCAACGAATTGATCTTCTGAACCAAGTAATAATGGAATGCCTTTGGAAATGATGGCTGTGTGGACTCTGTGTGGGCTCTCTCTGAAGCACTGAATAAATAAAGTCTTCATTTATTCATTTGTAACTCTGCAAAATGTAACAATTTTCACACTCACAGAGTTAAAGCTGCACTATTGAACTTTCCTGTTCTACCCCTGATTTGAAGCCGGGGATTTGAACCTCGGTTTCCTGCTCAAATGCTGACATTTTTACCATTGAGCAAATACTAGAGCCTGCAATTTTATTTTGACCTTCAGGTCAGAATTTGTGTCAAACCAGAAACAGGATTGTGTCAAAGGTTGTGTCCAACCTAGACACAGGATCTAAATGTCTCAATAGAAGAACACGGGGATACAAAATAAATAAGCCTTTCCGAGCCGCGAGGCCCATAGGGCAGGAGACTATCTCCTGTTTCTGTAGCGTGAGGCAGCTTGATGTACAAGTACATCCCCTGGACATGACGCTAGTATGTCACAGAGACTCACCCCCAATCCAACCATTGATGCCATGTGCCAAGCAGCAAGGTATTGGGTCCCATTTTTCTTTGGTATGACCCGGGCCGGGGATCAAACCCTGACCTCCCAATCTCAGAGTGGACACTTTAAGGGCAAGGCCACTGAGCTGGTAAGAGAGACCAAATACAACCACCATGATTGTATAAGTATAAGAAAGGATAGTATCAACATACTCTACAATACAGATTGGACAAATTAACATTTATTCACTGAAAAATGACATAATAGAGCTTTAAAATAACACTCAGGATTTCACACTGTGTTTTCTTGTTGCTCTTTATACCTCTTAGGTACTGGGGAGAGTGGGAAAAGTACTTTCATCAAACAGATGAGGATCATCCATGGAGGAGGATACACTGACGAGGACAAGAGAGGCTATGCTAAGCTAGTCTTCCAGAACATCTTCACCTCCATGCAAGTCATGATCCGAGCCATGGAGGCACTCAATATAGCCTTCGCTGATTCCCAAAACCAGGTAGGCCTACAGCTTAGAACAAAACTACAAAACCAAACAAAATATATACTGTACTTATCTTTGTGGTTAAGTAAGTGAAGGTTGGTGATCTAATTATCAATGATGAAAGAGGAAAATCTGAATTTATGTTTAGATAAATCTATTAAATAAAAATAAAATGTGCTGCAGCTTCCTTTTGGAATGCAGCACAAAATCTACATGAAAATGTTCTCTACACAGTTCTTAAATGATCTTAAATGAACATTGAATCGTAGAATCTACACAGTGTAGAGCATAAAGTATCTATTTTATATACATTTCCAGAAGACACAACTGTGTGTGTGTGTGTGTGTGTGTGTGTGTGTGTGTGTGTGCGTGCGTGCGTGCGTGCGTGCGTGCGTGCGTGCGTGCGTGCGTGCGTGCGTGCGTGCGTGTGTGTGCACTCACATAACGTGCTTCCAGAGCTATGCGGCCTCTGTGCTGGAGGTGGAATTAGACAAGGTAGATGAGATGGAGAAAGGTCTCGTAGAGGCCGTCAGGAGTCTGTGGATGGACACCGGGACACTGGAATGTTACGACCGACGCAGAGAGTACCAGCTCTCAGACTCCACCAAATAGTGAGCGTCACACAAGACTTAAGGGTTGACATAGTTCATTTTATGCATATCATATCATATCATATCATATCATAATCATATATGTACGTATGCATACTGTATATACAGTTAAGTATATTATCTCTATTGCATTTTAGTGTTCTTTTTATATATTTATAATGTGTTTTATTGTTGCTTGTTCTATGTTTTCTGTGGGGACTGCAGGTGAACATTTGCATTACTGCTAAATCCGGTGTATTTACATAACATGTTTATGTACTGTTCATTAATATGCATTGCCTCTCTAAATAAACGAAAAGCAAAGTGCACACGCCAAAATGGCAGATCTGCAAGCTCACATGCATCACGCTGCGACACATTGTGAGATTGTAGATCGGCTATTCTAAGTCCAGAGTTTCAAATACAACATAAATCCGGCTTCACTATAACTATCAAATGTCAAAATATGTGCAAAATGGAGAGGAATTATGTTTCCATATCTGCATCAGACACTGGCAACTCATGCACTCAGCTGACAACTACTACCCACAGCTGAATTCCATGCAAGGCAGGCGTTAACCATATCTTCTGTCAGCATCGAGATTCCTAAGTATTGTGAGCGGAAACCGTCACCGTAGATGATGTGGGGGTGTTAGCAATATTCCATTGACAATGTGCAATTTTGACAGCCTTATCTAACAGGCAAACAAACAAACAAACACACAGATTAAAAGGAAGCAAAAAAAAACATATACATTTCTCTCTTCTCCATCTGCTTATTTTCTCTGTTATTTTTCAGTTATCTTACCGATCTGGACCGTATTGCAGAACCTTCTTATCTGCCTGACCTGCAGGATATCCTTCGGGTCCGAGTTCCCACTACTGGCATCATAGAATACCCCTTTGACATGGAGAATGTCATCTTCAGGTGTGATAGTGATACAGTACATGACACAAATATCAGTTCAACTACCGGAATCATGAATTAAAATAGAGAACATTGTCTTAAGGAAAGAAGGGGACACCTCAATTCACATTTGTATTGTGGATCAGGCACAGTAGCATAGTTACCGGAGTTGTACTGTTATTTTGGAAGACAAAGTCTGATATTGAGCATAGAGCTCTTCTACCCACAACTGGCTGAAGCACATTGGAATTTTATTTGTGATTTTACACAAAATAATAAACCCAGTCTGTCAATTTCAATAGAAACTCAGGTGGGAATGAGGCTTTCTGTTTGTCTAACAGGTAGTGACTTCAGGCAAATAGCGCCTTCTGGTGGTTAATATTTGTACACAAACTTTCTACATGCATAGTGACAAGGAAATGCAGAATGAATATCGGTCAAACATCCTATTCAACACATCAGTGGTGTCCTTAATAAAGGCGGGAAGTTTTCATAAAGGAATCAATACATTTTGATGCTCATGGGGGTACCTGAGCCAATTATCTTTTGCTACCCAGAATGGGCAGTCGGTTGGGCACGCAAACTTAGTACCCGGGTTGTAAGGCATTTGTGGGTCAAGAAAGCACCTGTAGACATTTTATCATAAAGGGTTCACAGTCGGCCCTAGTCTAACCTACAGTATTTACAATATATTTGTAGGCATGTAAAAAAAAAGGACTGGGGTCTCTGTTACGACCTTATAGGCTGAGGGGCCCATGTATTTGAGTGTTAACCTATATACATTTTAATTAAATGTTGGTAGTCAAGGGCCCGGTCTATAATCCGTCCATGCCTACAACAACTAGCCTACTCAAATGTGAATATTTTGCCCAACAACCAACTCATTGTTAGTACATTAATAAATAGCAATTCGGAAATTAGGAACATTTGCATTTGGAATAACGTCGCAGAACTAATGCAAATACTTTAGGGTGGTCCTTCATACTGGGATGGGATTGGTTTTCAAAGCAGTGGGCGTAGGTTTGTTAGCGCTGTTTTTTTGCCACTGTCCAAGCTCATTCAATGAATGTAGATTTCCCCAGATGTATCAGTGGAGATCACTGATTGTTTGGCTACCTGGGACTAGTAAACAAAAACTTAAACCAAATTCATTATGATTGATACATCCCTCATCAAGCACCTCTTTCAGTAGCATCAAACTGTTTTATCAAGTTCAGTAAAGGTGACGAGCCGAGCAAAGGACCAACAATGACAATATATGGACTTATATCATTGCCAGGTGTCAATATCAATACAGTGTTCTAAGTTCAACATCTCTTAAACATTTAACATTGTGCCACTGGTTGAAAATCTAATGTTTATGTTAGAGTTTAATCTAACGCACATACGCTAATATGAACTTTGGTCTTGTTTCGAATCTTTTGATTGGCTGTTGTCATGGCAGGATGGTGGATGTGGGGGGTCAGAGGTCAGAAAGGAGGAAGTGGATTCACTGCTTTGAGAATGTCACCTCCATCATCTTCCTAGTGGCGCTCAGCGAGTACGACCAAGTGCTGGCCGAGTGTGACAACGAGGTACGAATTTCGAGAAATACGTTGGTCTTTACCAGTGGTTCTCAAAGTGTTGTCCGGGGACACCCAAGGATCCTTAAGGAGGTTCCAGAGAGGTTTTCAAATCAATTATTTGAATTGATCAAGCTGTGATTATAAATCTGTGTAACAATGTAAAGTTTACAACACTAGAACATGTGGAGGCGTCATACGAACAAAGATCTTAAAGGGATAGTTCCTAAGCCAATAATTTGATGACCAGTGGACCGGTAGGCAGCGGTTCCGGTAGGAGATACAAAGGAGATACCGGAACATCAAATTATTGGCTTTAATAGGAATGCAACAAAAACGAATCGGGTGACTAATCGACAGAGAAAAAGTCATTTTGGGGGTGAACTATCCCTTTAAGTGTATTGCAATTTTCACTTGAAAACTATTGTGAATCTGTGATGTGTATCCCTTTCAGAACCGTATGGAGGAGAGCAAGGCTCTGTTTAAGACTATCATCACTTACCCGTGGTTCAAAAGCTCCTCTGTCATCCTTTTTCTCAACAAGACTGACGTACTTGAGGAGAAGATCATACACTCTCACATAGCCGACTACTTCCCAGAATTCACAGGTTTGTTTGTGTGGATGAGGAGATTGTATGATGGTGTCACTTGCAAAACATAACTACTAGAGTGTGTGACTTATGGTGGAGCCATTTGCTTACCTAAACAGATACAGGAATGTGTTGGTGTGCATCCAGTTTGTGGCAGTGAACCAATACTTGCTAGCGGGGCAACTTATTTATACATAAAAGATATGTTATGTACAATGGTTACATTTATTATTGCAGTGTTACACATTAAATGCACATACATGGTTTCCAAACACTGGGCCGGGACCCATTTGTATTTCCTACATTTTCTTTTGATATGTTTTTGAAATCTTCATGAATTCATGAAAACAAACTATGATTTTTCAAAATAATTTAATAAATACATAAACAAATCTCAGAATTAATTAAACATTAATTGGTGCAAAGCGGCGCGTTGTGAGCTTGTAGATCGGCTATTTTCACTAGTTTGGGTCCCGGGGAGACATCACATTTTTCTTTAGGGTCTCGAGCTAAAAAGTTTGGGAACCACCGTCTTAAAGTAATGAACATTGTATTTTGTAGCGTAGTGTAATAGCAGACAAATGTTAGGTTAGCTTTCATGTTGTAGTCTGCACACTGGAAAGATGTTTGGCATGAGGTCATCATATTGTTGCTGTCCAAGTAGAAACCTTCATATTTTAAAATGTTTTTTCTTTGATAAATGAATGCCTTACTTCGTAGTTGGACAATGTTGAGTAAAATTTGCAAAGAAACTAGTCTGGACATACAAGGTTTCTCGACAGCAACAATAACCAATCTGTGTGTGAGAATGAGTCCACTGACAGTTTGACAGTTTCATTTGATTGAATTGAAGGTGAGTTAATGCCAGCTCTGATTTCTCAGGTCCGAAGAAGGATGCTAAAGCAGCGCAAGAGTTCATCCTGAAGATGTACCAGGAACAAAACCCAGACAAGGATAGGAAATGCTACCCCCACTTCACCTGCGCCACGGATACAGAGAACATCCGCTTTGTCTTTGTAGCTGTCAAAGACACCATTCTGCAGCATAATCTTAAAGAGTTCAACCTGGTATAAAGAGGAACAAGTGACAGACACGAAAGGAGCTAAGAAGAGAGGTGTGGAATTAGGTGAGGAAAAAAAGGATCAGGAAGCACCAGCAGGGGGTAGAATAGAAAGGCTGCATTTATACACAATAAAACAAATGCTCACTTTGTCTTTCTATGACGGTTTAAACACAAGACAGTCTGTTTTCAAGTGCTTTCTTAGTGTTTAGCCTAATAAGTGTGTTCTTTGACAGGCACACCCAAACTATTGATTCTCTGTACAGGTTGCTGTGTTTGATAGAAGTCCCTAGATCTGTACTGTATGTTACTTTGGACTAAACATGTAAGACAATGGTACTTATCATGTCAAAGATGCACCTTCCACAGTTTACATAATTTATCATATAACTATGGTGTGTTACATATTTTATCTATCTTTTTACAAAATGTACTGAAATAAAAGAAATCTGACTTTTCCCAAAAGATTAAGAGAGCTTCAGTCCAACTATATCTCAATGACATTTGAGAATTGCTGGTTTTCTTATCCTTTTTTTTTCTTTTCATATTTGATAGTGTAGAAAATGAGAGAGAAGACAAAATGACACAGCATAGCATGTATCCAAGACATGTGTACGATTAACCAAAGACAAAATTATTTGTAACTTATTGTTTTAGCTGTAAATAGAAAATCTTACTGTATTTTCAACTGAGTTTTGCTACTGAAAAAGCTCTAGTTGCTTCTAATGTTGAGGGTTTATTTCCCCCCAGGTTGAAATGTCTACACTGTTTCAAGAAATGAAAAAGAAAATGTAAATTAGATTTCAATAAATTATAGTTGTTTGAAAAACGTGTTTTCATTTGTAAAACACTAAGGGCAAAACATGACAACATAGTACATACTGTATACATACATTGCTAGCTAAACAAACATACAATAAAACATGTAGAGTATATATTTAATTTTTTTCTAAAAATGGCACGATGCGATTATGTAAATTCACAAAAAAATAAATTGTTGACAGAGGCAACAGTAATATTTAGTTACATTAATTGCAGCGAACCCAACACCAAAGCAAACCTTTAAAATAAGTTAAAGAACACAGCTGATGGTAATAATAGTTGTCATAGTTGGCATTGCATACCAGTGGTATAAAAACATAAAAATCACCAAGTTACAATCTGCAATTTCATAGACTACATTGTAAGGATGTATATACTCTATCTTTATCTATATACACACATAGGATATATCAATAATCAGATTGATAAGCATTGTATATGCACAGTATAAAAATAGCATGCATCTCTAAACCTCACACTAATCTTATATTGCAGAAACTTAGAAAAACAGCAAAGGTTTGATGAAAAATTTGACATCTTCTACATGTGTTATGAATTCATACTCTCCCTCGTTGGTGAACAAAATATTTCCCTTTTAAATAATCTAAGAACATAAACAGTGAACATTAATGTCATTAAAGGCATTAACAGTGTTAAAATATAAATGTGATTTGGCCGTGTTCAATGTACCTTTTCAAACATACTGTATTTTGAACGTGAACGTGGTAGGTGAATGCAATGAGATGGAGAGAGTAGCTTCTACAGTACACTAGAGTTAAATATTACCTTGAAATATACTTAAAATAAGTTTGAATAAGATTCAAAACTTTATATTTGTTTCTAGAATAGCAGGCGTCACAGCAATCAGAAGATCATGTTAGTTTGAATTGTGTGGCACATAAAGAAACAAGCTTCAATGTAGTAGTTCAAAGTTGACAAGAGTTGCTCCCTTAGACTGTATGGAGTACTGTATACTCCTTTATAGCACTCATAACTCAATACTCAGGCATGCACACACATGCAAACGCACTAACACACAAACTCGGACGCACCCACTCTTTTGCACGCAGTCTTTAACAGTCAGAATATAGTGTCTACCATTGGTCACTGCAGGTAATGCAGATAAAAAAACTGTCATGCAGCAAAGAATAAAGGCACTGGCACACAGGGCTTGTGTGTGTGTAACGTGTGTGTGTGAGTGAGAGAGTGTGTGTGTGTGCGCGTGTGCCCGCATGTGTGTGGCCTTTAATTTCTTTGTTTGTTGCTCATTTCTATCGGTCAGCATTTGGGTAAACTCTCCCTTGCTTCCTCCAACATACCAAGAACCCACTGGAAGCAGAAAAAAACACCAGAAACAATAGTTACCGGTATATAGATAATATATAGTAATATAACCACAAACACAATAATTCTTAAACGTTTTCATATCATGGACCAAATTAATATGCAATTTGCCACAGGCCCAACATCTGAACATATTTTGACCCAGGGACCCCTAATCTGAGTTCCCAGAAGTTCTCGCCAGCTCTTGCATACATACAGGAGGGGCGAAGGAACTTCTGGGCCAGAGCCCTGGTATTTGTGGGTGGGATGTAACTTACGCTCAGAATCTGAGCGGACACGCCTCTTACCGTTCTGAGAGCTGTGCAACTCGTCTAAACAGTCCGACGAGAGGCAAACAGCAGTACACAACAATGGCGGCCGCAATTTCTCAAGGGGAAATTGCTTCCCGTCGCTCCTATTTACATGCAACACCCACTGCATGTGGATCCCGCCCCCTTTTCTTCATTGGCTGTTGATTTGAATCAGAACGCAGTGGCCGCGCCCCTGCTGTCCAAGCTCCGAGGCGATGCCTCCCAGACTAAGGGACCCCCATATAAGATTTGTGTTGCTAAAATGTTAAAAAAATTATGAAGATCTTTTGAAAATAGTAGATCAACAAGCTTACAATGCATCACGATGCGATGTGAGCTTGTAGATCTGCTATTTTCACATAGCCGATGAATATAGGATTAAAGTGGTTAAACTGATTTTGATGCTATATTGACTTATTTTGCTGGGGACCCACTGGAACCCCCTAAGGACCCCTGGGGTCCCGGCTTTGAGAACCACTGCTCTAACAGAAGTTGGTCTCAATCATTTACCAATATACAGGACCTAATGTAACCAGCCATGGTTATGTACTGTAACTGTGTACATAACCAGTACAATGGCCAATGGCAGGGCCTGTGAAGTTCTGGAATGGCACATCTGTGTTAATTGTTTAACGAATGGATCCCCATTAGCTGACGCCGAGGCGACAGCTAGTCTTCCTGGGGTCCATATAAGATGCATACAAATATAAAACATGAAAAATACATAATTACATTACATTATACAAAAATTATTATAAAAAAAAATGATACAACATAAGATTAAGATTCCGGTCATATGGTCTGCTGCAACGAGTGTGTCTTTAAAGCTATCTTGAATGATAATTTATTTTGTATAAGATAAATGTGAGATGGTAATTAGTTCCAGAATGATTTAGCTCTATAAATAACGGGTGTTTGAGGACAAGGCCACGGCTGGCATTCCTGGTGTAATAATTGTGTGTGTTGTTTGATTTGAATAACTGTTTGAAAATGTATCTGGTGTTTGATTTAAAATAATGTTCCTGAAGAACATAAGGAGGAGTGATTCAAGGAATGAGGTTAAGTGCTCATATGTCATTCAGATGTCAAGTGGGCATCTCTTAACTCAGATATTGTGTTGGTAGGTTTCCGACAACATCCACACACATCCATTTAAATAGGAATCCAAAAATTAAAACAAATAATAATCAAATTAATCATCTTGATACAACAGATTCACTACCTACTGTACATACAGTACATACCTTTGCTAAGTCCGCCGTTTTGAAATTAATGATCTTGCCAAACTCTTTGGGATGGAAAACCGATTTGACTCTCTCCTGTGAAACACAATGACAGACTGGTTAAGCACAATAATCATCATTTAGACTCAGAGCAAATAAAATAAATCGGAAAAGGCAAAATTGAGATACTAAATTAGGGCATTCTTCTCTTTTGCACAGTGCAAAATTAAGCATTGAATGGACCGAGTGAAAGTGATCCCAGTCCTGAAAAGTGTTTTTTAATGGTTGCAAGATTGGGAACATGTAGGTTTCAGGTTTGAAAAAAAGGCAGATCACTGGAATAATAAACTAGGTCCATAATAGTTTTGACGATAGTGGTTGCAGCTATAGCTGCTGCCTTACCAATGCAAAGATTCAGGCTATTAAATGGCACCAAAGCGATGTCTGCAATAGAGCATGTTTGCTCTATAAAGCACAGTGGTATATTTTATTCACAACAAATTATTTGAAATTGTGGGTTCATCAAAACACTATGAGAACAAGTAGGTTACAGCATAAAGATAGGAATAGGTTTTCATTTGTACCTTAGCCTCGATACGAAGGCGTCTCTCTTCTACGATCAGCGGGTCCTTGGTGAACTCATCAAACAGATACTGCCACTCACAGGTTAGCTGACCAAATGTACCCCTTGTTACAAAGAAGATACCCCTGGAGGAAAAAAGATACTGAGCTAAAAATACCTCGTAGGAGAGAGGGCCGTAGATACAATTATGATATAAAGGTGACACAAGGCAGGGAGACTCGGAAGTCAATGAGGGCTAATTTATAATTCACAGAACAACAAAAACAATGTATTTTTTAACTTATACACGGTACCACTATTAGGATTATCAACATAACACACAATATTCAACTAACTGCCTCCAAGTTTGATGTACATGGAATTTGTTTGTTCATATACCAAGCTTGATAAGTACGTGGAACTTATTAGTTCACATAAAAAAGATAAAAGTTACATACATATTAACAAAAGCATTTTATAAATGAGACCCAGTTTATGACTGTTCACGAAACTGTCCATTTAAAAAAAGGGTTTGAAATGTGCTGTAAACACA
Source organism: Gymnoscopelus microlampas (assembly GCF_963454915.1). Taxonomy (NCBI): domain Eukaryota; kingdom Metazoa; phylum Chordata; class Actinopteri; order Myctophiformes; family Myctophidae; genus Gymnoscopelus; species Gymnoscopelus microlampas. Next base: position 29,849,194 of record NC_139941.1, read on the forward strand.
GAACATAAAAACAAACACAAAACAAAACGATAGAAAAGCCTATAATTAAAAAGCCAAAAATGTGATGATCCCACCTCTTGGTGATCATAAGGAAGTCAGAGTCGTTGATCTTGGCGTGAGCAAAATATCTATATTTTGCAAATCGTCCATTCTCAATTTTCTGGAGGAAGAGAGAAAGAAAGAATAAATCATGAAATAACAGACAATTGAGAATACCCACCACACAATTATACTCAATGTGTCAAATGTGAAACTGAAAGCCTCAAACTAAAATGCACAATTAATAAATAATATAGTCATGGATAAAACATTTGATAAATGGACAGCCTAGGCTCTAAAAGGAGAAACGATGCAACAATGTACTAAATTACGCCCTTCTAAAACGTTGCCTTGAGTGGTGTATGTGTATGTTGCTGATGGGGAAGAAGAATGAATGGAGATGAAACCAAGACAATGTGAGGTAGAATTGAAAATGAAATGAAAATGTTTTATTGGGAAAGAGAGGAAAGTGACTGATGGCAGTTAATTTTTAACATAGTGAAAACAGGACATTGATGAAAGAAGACAGCGGTGAGATATGAATTGCATGGAAATGATTAAAAAAAAGGAAGAAATTGCATAATGGTCAATAATGCTGGCACGGTTAGCATGTCATTTCATTATAATTTTTTCATGACCAAAAAAAAAGTACACTTAAAAATATATTCTGTAGATGGATTTAACTGGGGCAGAGTCTACAATGGACCACAGTATTATCATTTTGAAATAAACGGCAATTATGGGGCGAACATTTGGCAAGAATAGCAGATAAATCTACAAGCTTACAACGCATTGCGACATGCTCTGGTCAACAAAGTATAACGTTTAAGAGGTTAATATTCTCTATTAAGTGTAAATATATTCAAATTGAGATTTTGCCTGAATGTAAACGGTCACAGATTAGCCTGCAATTGTTAATTAACTGGCCAACAATCTTTTAGATCATTTGTCAGCAGTAAAGCTCAAACCTATTCAAAATAATCAAGATTAACTGAAGCCATTGCGTGTGTCAAATAAAAAATATACTGTACACTGTACAGTATAGTGTATTACACCAGTTGGCCATGGTAAAAAAAAAAAAAAGGTTTATTGGGCAAAATAAACTATCTGCAAGGTGGACTTTAAATGATAACAAATGTGAAATACAAAAAGCACAAAAATAATACATTAATAAAATCATAAATGGACAAAAATAAATGGATTTTTACACAGACCAAATAATAAAAATACAAGTTTAATACTCTGTGGTCTGTTCAAAAGTCCCATCAGAGCACTCAATCAACAAACACTAGACACAATACAGATGCCAGTATCTACATTACTGACACACAAGAGCATGAGCACTAAAGCCTGATTTATATTTGGTTGTGCATCGTGTCTCGCACCGAAAATAGCAGATCCGCCGTGAACTTGTAGATCAGTGTTTTCAGTGCGAGACACCGCCGCACAGCTTAGTATAAATCATACGTAATCTAACGCTGGCACTGAGAAATTCCCTTCTAGCTGACTTCATCTTCCCCATGCTCATTCATCCTCATCCTCCTCATCCAATGTGTCAGTCCTAATCCATTCAATGAAGAGCAGTCTCCTCTGTGGACATGACAAGAGACAAGACAGATCTGAGATCAGAGTAGAGAGTTACATGATCGGACTAGCCTCTATGCTATCTGACGGACACGACCAGAGATAAGACAGATCTGAGGTCAAAGTAGAGAGGAATACAATCTGTCTATCCTCTATGCTATCTAACGGACATGACAAGAGACAAGACAGCTCTGAGATCAGAGTAGAAAGAATATGATCTGTCTGGCCTATATGCTGTGCTGTCACACCATATACATAGTAATGTTTTGCAGAATGAGGCCTGGCCAAGCGTGAGTTGAGATTGTATTAATAATATAGTAGTGTTATAAAAGTTCTAGCAAAGATTTAACGAAACTCACTCCAATCTAATGAACTCAAACTATGATCATATGTTTTCTTTCTTCAAAGTTAAAAGAAAACTTTCATCTAACTTTTCTGAGGAACCAATGTGGAGATTTTAGCATATGAGATTTTTTTTTAAATCTTGTGTTCAGGTGCCACAGCATAAGCATCTTTATGGAGCCTACAGTACCGCAATGGTAAATCTGACTGGCTTATCCACAGACCACATTGGTGGTCAACATAAAAAGTAACCACTGGTTACTACAGATGCCAACTACAGCTCACAACAACATTTAACATCTAAACATTCACACAACTTCACAAGAGCATCCCCATTCAACATCTCTGTCCTATCCTAAACTACAGGCAAATCCATACTTTCAAGCAGCAAGTTACTTAAAGAGGTATAAGTGATATGTACAAACATTTAAGCTCTATATACTGATGGTAATCATTGACTGTTTGTTCAGTGTCCTCCCCATCTGTCCAGCCCTTTAGTAAACAGAAAATCCATTTTAAGGTCAGGATACCAATTTTATCCAATCGGGAGAGAGAATCCCACAACGTGCATTTATCATCTTAAATTGTTATTGTTTTTTTGTGTGTTTTTATTGTGTTCCAGTTCCAATTCTGTCTGCTATTTTTGTATTTCATCACTTCCAATTGCACTTGTTTATCCTGTATCCTGTGTGAATTCTCTCTCTTGATTGGATAAAATCGGTGTCCCAACCCGATTTTCTTTTGCTGTTTACTTAAGAGCTGGAGAGATGAGGAGACCCCTGTTACCGAATGAACACTCTATAGCAATTTACAATTACAATTTATGCGTTTAGCAGACACTCCTAATCCAGAGTGATTTACAGTAAGCAAGGCAAACGCAAGGTAATAGAGATAGTATTCTAGGATCATAGGTAAACCAAGAACCTATCACCAGTGTAAACAGTATAATATCAAAAAATAAACAATCTGTACATTGATACTACTGTATACAAACTATAGGTGCCAGGTCAACAAATGAACCTGGCAATAGCAATGATTGCTAATGGAATATAGAGCTATTTAACACTTATGTTAATAAACAATATCACTTACACCCCCATTAAACAGAGCCTTTCAATTACATTCACGACAAATTATGCTAACCATCTAAAGGCAAACTACTACCAAAGGCTCAATTTACACTCAGCACAAGGGTTGTGTGGCTTGCCAGCTAAGGATAAATTAGCCTTTAAAAAGGACAGGAGAGATACAATTGCATGATTTGAAAAAAAGCCTGGCAATAGCATTTGGACCACACTACCACTACCATTACACTGAGGTACTGTACAACAACAACAACGACGACGACAACTACTACTGCTGCATGTTATGTCACACAGCTGTAGCTCTGGAGTAAAATAAATTACATTCCGACAAAGAATTGTCAGAATGTAGAATAAATTTGACATTTTACCAAATGGACAAATAATGTTGGCATGTTAACTGCGTGTGTGTGTGTGTGTGTGTGTGTGTGTGTGTGTGTGTGTGTGTGTGTGTGTGTGTGTGTGTGTGTGTGTGTGTGTGTGTGTGTGTGTGTGTGTGTGTGTGTGCGTGTGCGTGTGTGTGTGTGTGTGTGTGCGCCACATTCTGGGACAAATTTGGTACATGACCCCAGCTGATAGAGGACACCTGTATAATTGGGGTTAAAATTGGTGTCCTAAATTGGATATGACTGCAGTTTCAAAATGTTAAGGTTAGGCATGCCATGCACATGTTAGGATTAGGTTAGAGTAAGGGCTAGACTTTGTTTATGGTTAATGTTTAAGAATATGGAATTAATAAGTGTGCAAAACCAATGCACACAGTGTGTGTGTGCATATGTGTGTGTGTGTGTGTATATCTGTGTACATCTCAATCATTCTTGTAGTGTTGAAGATCAACATCCAACAGAGAGATAGAAAGCACAATAGGGGTGTGGAGGACAGGATATGAGGATGGATATGGAATCTAATAGAACTGAACTGAACAAGGTACTACTGTATGCTTCATGCAGTCACAGCAAACAGGAACAACAGTCAGAAGTAGTAAAAACAGAAAACAGTATTCATAGACAGCTTTTTACCACGGTCTTAAGAGTGGCTAGGTGGATGATGGGAGAAAGGGATATCCCTGTCTTACCTGAAGCATCTGACTACCGAGACCCTCCCTCTCCTTATATGGCCGTATGACCCCGTCCTCGTGGATGAAGCGAGGAGGACGCAGAGACATAATGTCCTGTGAAGACTCTGCCGCCCTGAATGAGAAGACACACACAAACACACACATATTATAGGACTAGGCAATTTAGTATTATACTACTGTACGTATAATTTATATTGGGTGTGACAACTGTACATGCATTAGTGATGCATGCCGGTATACAGTTCGATATGAAACCCGCAAGACTCGTGGGTTTATCCATGGTTCAGAAAGGTTAGGGTCGAATGAAGAGATTATGAGATCGGGTCAGGGGGGTATACAGTCAAATAGCTACACACAACATGGCTATAGTCTAAAATAACATTTATTACTGCTAAATTAACGTTCATTACTGGTGTAGTCTACGCAGTCCGCAGGTACACTCAGTGTCTGCACTGAGAAAGCTGAAACATATTTGCGCCAGGTCCCATGTACCCAGAGGGGGAGTGACAGAGGTGGAGCTTGGAGCGCCCGAAAAGTGGGATGTACTGTGGAGGATTCGAACCCCAGTCTCCACAGTGGTGGGCATGAACTTTACCCCTGGGCCACCCAGATGCCTATTCTAGTTTGTTGTTAGGCCAACCGTGGAACCAATGCTGCAGTAACTTGCATTGAATGCATATTTCTACAGAAGACTTCTGGTGATTAGTAGTTTCGTTCCCTACCTATGTTGAATGCACTTATTGTAAGTCGCTTTGGATAAAAGCTGCTAAATGACTGTAATGTAATGTAATGTAAAGACATTTCCTAAAGAAGAATTTATGCAACAGTTAAAACAAGTGTCATTGTTAAGTAACCTGACCTGTGCTTCACTAATATGCAAGGGATAATGCATGGGGAGGTAGTCATTATTGAAATTTAAAGCCCGACAGGGCGATTAACCACCGAGGCGGTTACTACCTCCCCATGCATTATCCCGCTTATTACACGGCTACTTAATAAATACATAAATACATTTACCCAAAAGTAACAACAAAACGAAGTATTTCCTTGCTTACGGCAATGAAAGTACTCCATAAGTATTGGGCTGGGCGGACAAGTTCGCCTCGCAAAAACAAATGACGAAATGGAAAAAAACTCGCCCCAAAACACACTCGCCCCCCATTCTATTTACTGCCGATTTGCCTGTAATACCGCCGGATTTGCCCCGGGGCGACTATGTTTTGGGGCGAGCGTTTTGGTATTCCCCCGTTGTTGCGCCACGATAAACAAGGAAGTGTAGTGGATCAAATAGAATGACTTTTCGGTTATTGCATCGTCTATTTCTCACTTCAAATGTTTTCAAAAACATTCTTGAGAGCAACGTTTAGTTGTAAATGACATTGGTTGTTTGTTTACATGGCTGTCATGTTGGATAAAGCATAAAATCAAGCAGCGCAGGTTGATATGAGCAGGTGTTCTGAGTCTCTGATTAGACAGCGGTCCGTTATTGAGCTCATCGGTCATTATCCAGAAATAATGACCGATGACTGACCAATCAGAATCGAGCATTCAACCAAGCCGTGTAATAAGCATACATATTATGCACTGATACAGTGTACAGTATACACAAATACACAACAGAATATGTCTATTTGGTAAGACACAATTTGAACATGTACTAGATTGACTATATGCACATTTATACAGATCTGATATAAAAACACACACACCTCTTGATCCCTTGGAAGGTACTGCTGGCCATGTCGATAATGCCTCCTGTAGGTCTGGCCACTGCTCCCACAAGACCCTTCCCTACGCCCTTAAAGAAGCCTGCCGCACCCTCCTTCTGAGCACCTGTGGAATAAAAACACACCATCACATTTTCCAAAAAGAGCTCAGTGTATTTCTCTGTACACCAACAAGGTTCAATAAGCTGCTCACATGACAATTATCCAGCCTACTTACAAAACCTTTTTTTGGGGGGGAGAGGCATTTTATGCTTTTTTTTCAGATCATTGTGTAGAGGACAGGAAACCAACAGCCGAGAGAGAGGAGAGGCATGCGAGACAAGACATGCAGATTCAAACCCGAGTCCTTGCTCTCACAAGGAGCATATTGTCTGTGCACCAACTGGCTGAGCCATCTGGCACCCACCTATTTACAATATCTTGACTAAATTTTCATATAACTTCCCAAAAAATCACAACTTGTTTGTCCCACTAGTACAACTTCAAACAGGAAAAGTGAAGAAACAAAATTAAAGGTGGCATCAATCTGTATGTGTGACAGAGGTGTAAACTACACATACCTTTTATAGGTTTGGTGACAATCCCTGTGATCCCACTGACAAAGCCCTGAGAGAAGAAACCAGTGTTACCCCAACACAGTGACTTGATTATACTAGTAATGACATAAGAGAAAAATGGCTGCTGTGTGAATATGGTCAATGCGCCTCCTGCTCAGGCCCTAACAGGATGTTTGTGGTGCTAGTACAGTATACACTGGTATTGATGAATCCAACTCTAGACTGAGGTACTGGTTTCTGCTGATCCTACGTACAGACACCAGTCCCTTGCCGCCTCTGGCCAGGCCCTCTCTCAGACTGCTGGGCTGTTTGTTCATGATCTCCCGTCTCTTCTGCTGGTACTCCTCGTCCATCGTTATGGCAGCGACACCCTTTGCCATTGCACCGGTGATCCTGGAGGCTGCACCGGCTAGGCCCCCTGGGAGGAGAGGGGGGAGGAAGAGAAGAGAAGAGAAGAGAAGAGAAGAGAAGAGAAGAGAAGAGAAGAGAAGAGAAGAGAAGAGAAGAGAAGAGAAGAGAAGAGAAGAGAAGAGAAGAGAAGGGAAGAGAAGGGAAGATAAGAGAAGAGAGCTTAACATTTTTTAACTTTGCTCACAAAATGTTGTCAAAAAGTGTCTGGAATCAAAGTATAGCACTACAGTTTGGCACACAAACAGCAGATAATATTCTTTATCCGACACCACTTTACAAGAATGATGAGAGGAACTGAACGGATGAAGAAATGAATACAAAGCGTGCCCAGTGCTTACCTACAGCTCCACCCACCAGAGCTTTTACTCCAAGAGCCATGCCTTCCACAAACTCCTCCGGCCCCTGGATGGCTCCCTAGAAAACCCCAAACAACAACAGTTGCAGTACAGATAAAGGAAGCATAAAGGTGTACTGTATTTTACTTTAGGAAATGAGCACTACTGGGTGAACAAGTTGTATCGCCCTAAAGCCATTTTATGAATATGAAAAATATACCTGATAGGGCTCATAGAAGAAGGCCTCCACTCCTTCAGACAGCCCTCTGATCAGCCCAAAGGGATTTCCCAGCACATCCAGACCCAGCACCAACACATACATTTGTTTGATGGCCTGGGATATACAAACATGGACACAGGACAAATACATTGGTGAGTCATACAGCACAGGTGATGGGTCATGAGTTGGCGTCCAGGTTTAAAACCTTAAATTGTACGTAACTAATGGACTGAGAGTACACAAGAGCAGGGGCTTATTCACAAACTGTCCCAGTGTTTGTGTGAGTGTGTATCCTCTGTGCTGTACCTGCTTGGTGTAATGACCTATAACCTCCCACTGGAGCTGCTGGGTGGTGCAGAACTGGAAGGTCAACTCAAAGAAGGCCAGTCTGAAAAAAGCAACACAACCATTAGAAATGATGAAGTGAGAATGTGACAAAAAATAAAAACAATACATAAAGAAAGGTGTCCCCTACTTGAAGACAACATCCTGTACGTCAGTGAGTGTGGCTCCTATACTCTTCAGCAGCAGGTTGAGAGACTGGATAGGGATGAGTTCCGTGTCTCTCTTCTCCTTCAGACCGTCCTCTCCACCCGTACTCAGAGAGAGACTCAGGTGCAGCTGGAAATGCAAAAGACATGATTACCCCAGGCATTCTCCAGTTAGGAATCAAAAGAGCATTACTGACGGGGTGGCACGGTGTCTCAGAGCCTCTGCCTGAAGACCAAAAGCCTAATATCTCCCCCGGCTAAAGGGGGGTTTTACCCTTTAGGTTAGTGGTTAAGCTGTTTGGCTTTAGAGTCCCTTTCCACACAGGTTCAAATCCCAGTTATACATTAGTAAATACAATGTTCGACAATGACAATGATTTTGGGGGACATTGAAATCCCACTACTAGCCTAAAGGGGAATCACACTAATGCAGTATACATTTGTAATCATTTTCTTTTAAAGCATGTATTCATTTTACTGTATTATTGCAGTAGAGATATGAAGGATAAAACTGAAATAGAGTCAAACTAGAAAAAGTGCTCCTCGGAGCACAGGTCTCCGCCAGGTCAGGTAAGCTATTGTGGCATCCTGGTGGCGCTATAATAGGCCAATGTGAAAAGGGTGCCATTTGTTCTTATGCCTTGCACGACAATTGGACCCTGACTGCATTCATGATTTGAGGCATTTTGTTAAAAATATTGGTTTTGCTAAATTAGACCTGCTGGTGGCGCTATAACAGGCCAATGTTAAAAGGTGGCATTTGTTCCTCAACATAGTATGAATGTGCGTGCAATGTTTGAGCGCAATTGGACGGTGCGTTCATGATTTGCGGAACTTTGTTCAAAACAAGGCAATAATGCAAACTTTAGATGTCAATCTTAGCCAATCAGTATGGAATATGAAAAATCAAACACATCCGTCGTGATCACATGACTATAGAGATCATGTGTACCGATTTGCGTGAAATTTGGATAAAATTGGAAGGAGTAGTATAAAATAATGTGTTTTACATAAGTCGGCCTCCTGGTGGCGCTATAAAAGGCAGATGTGAAAAATGCAGGGCAAAGGTTTTTCCTTGACCTCTAGGGAGTGTGCATACAAAGTTTTACACAGATCGGTGCAATTATAGGTAAAAACACGAATCGGGCTGTTATAGCGCCACCATGAGGCTGATTTGAAAATGTTCAAATGGTAGTTCTTCCTCGGCCTAATGGGAATGAGCGTGCAAAATTTTACGGAAATTGCATGCTGTGTTCATGATTTGAGGCATTTTGTTCAAAACGGAGCACTCCTGCAAACTTTGGAAGACATTTTTAGCCAATCAGGATGGAATATGAGAAATCTGAAAGACACGTTTCGTTTAATGACTATAGAGATACTGTGTACCGATTTGCGTGATTTTTGGACAAAATCTGTAGGAGTACTGTCAAAAAATATGTTTTACACAAATCGGCCTCCTGGTGGCGCTATAAAAGGCCCATGAGAAAAAAATGGGGTAAAGGTTCTGAATTGGCATCCAGGGAGTGTGTGTGCACAGTTTCGTTGCGATCAAGACAACGGTGCCGGAGATTAGCTGGTCACAGACGGACGGACACACACACACACACACACGGACGGACGGACGGACGGGGTGGAAAACATACTCTCTCGCCATGCCTTCCGGCCTGGCGGAGACAATAAACATGCATGCAGTCATACAGTACACACCTTGATGGGGGATATGTGGAAGTACTCATAGAGGCTGATAGGAGAGGTGTCTGCAGAGACATGGCCCAACTCTGCCCTTATATACTCTATGTCCTTTTCAAACAGCTCCACCTTGTGGGAATAACACAAATGCATGCACACATAGAGTAGGAAACTTATCATTTCAAATGTTGGTATAATTTTGTATCAACTGATACAATGCTTGTGCCTTTTATATTATTTATGTATTATGAATTATTCTTGTATTATTTATCTTATTGTCTCTTGTTGTGACACTGTTGATGAAGTTCTAAGAACAAGAATGACGGCGCATGCAATGTTGCCACAACTGTATTGTAAGTGCATGTGACAATAAAGAAAACAACTTATATAATAATGTGTGTTCAACAGACCTCCTGTTCTGACGTTGTGATGATGCCGGTGTTCTCGGGTGTGAACAGATCAAGGATGGCGTAGAGGAAACCCAGGTCCAGCTTCAAATCCATCTCCTGAATCAACACCTTGAAGTATCTGAGGTAGACAGTGCACATCTGCAATCATTTCAAAGGCTCCTTGAAAACAACGATTCAAGCCGTTGTACGCAGTGCAAGTATGATGTGTGGAGCCAAATGGTCCATTTGTAAACTCTCAGAGTTAAATTAACACAGTTGGATATTTCTTGTGTGTGTATTCCAACATATGGCTGAAATGCAAGCCTTGCTGATACAGTATAATAAAATATGAAATAGTGATTTAGGGTATGAAATTGAACCTGAGAATTAGAAACAAGATTACACTCTGATCCAGGTGTCAAAAAGAATGGTACAAAAAAGCATATTGACGCTGTTAGGTGGAAACCTTGTATGTCCAAAACCTTACTTTTCAATAAATTTAAAAAAATAACCTGTGTTGTTTGTTGTTAATGCTTTTCATTGTTCAAATATTTATAACTAAAACCCATAGACGGACTTAACCACTTTCAACCAGGCATCCCTATTTTGGCCATGTTAGTATGGGCGAAAACATTGAAGCATTTTCAAAAATGTAAAAAAAAAAAAAGATAAAATAGCCATTTGCAAACAAATAAGGAGAGCGGGAGAGTCCATATGGATGTGTGACAGAACAAATACAGTACAGAGAAAGATAAAGATGTGTAAACATTGGTTGTAGAAACAATTACTTGATGCGAGAGATGTTAGAATGTCCTGCCGCTCTGGTAACAATGGAGATATCCGTTAGGGGTTTGGGCTCTGGAAGAAATAGAGAAAGCTTAAGTGACACACTAGCTGAAGCGTCAAATACTGTAAAACAAAGAAATAGCATCTAAAGTGAATCTAAACAGTGTTGTATCAGAGGCAGACAGACTGACCTGAGTCCATGGTGACGGACTTGGGTAGTTTGACGGGATAAAAGACGTATGGGAAGATGGATCCTGGCAGTTGATTCTGGATCTATAGGTGACAAGAAAAAGGGATTATGGCATCAGTCCTACAGTAGCATCTGTGTGGAAAGGAAACATTTAATAATTTTCTTTGTATTCATTTAGCTTTTATACTAATTAGCGAGTATCTGTTTTTATTTCTTGAACTTTTATGTTGACTGAAATAGTACCATTTTTCATGGTTCTCTTTTTTTTTTTTTTTTTTTAAACATGTTCAGAACCCAAGATATCATTATCGGAAGATGTGCAGCTCCATCCACTCCTTGTTTAACTTAGAACTGAAAAAGGCTGTATCTCGCTTCCTAAGCACTTTTTGTTTTCTGTGAAAAAAACTCTGGCACTTTTCAGAATTAATTCTGAAATAATTCTGGCAATCCTGGCACTCAATGAGTTGTTAACATCTGACCAGAAGTTGTGCGTTTCTATATAATTCTGTGTGTTAATTTTTACATTTTTGTAACTCAGTGTACACATGTAACCAAATGAACACCATTTGGTTACATTTGTACACTCTCAGAGTTAAATGAACACTCAGGAATTTTCAGTATACTGTTCAAGTTGTTTCTTTGTCTGTTTGTTGTTTTCACCTGTATGCGGTTGATTTGGACACGGTAGGTGCTCTGTCGCGGGGAGATGCTGTACTCCACCTTAACCCCGGGCAGGAAGTTCCTCCTGAGAGGAGCTTCTGTTGGTTGAATCAGCTTCATGTTCATGCCGTTGGGTGTCAGGGAGACCTGGGAGACAACATGGATGTATTGTCAAAGGTCCATATGCTGTACAGCAGTGGTTCCCAGCCTTTTCAGGATCAGGGCCCAATCTTGAAAGCGTTCACGGCCCACCCATCTGACCACTTAACACGTGGTCAGATGGGTGGGCCACGTGTTGGTTTTAATAATCAATCAATTGTGTTCCGGCTGGGATCAAGAGTTCTCAAATTCTGACCGAAACTGACCCTACCAACGTTTTCGGGCCGGGACGAAAATGTTTAAAAAATGGGGGCGGGGTTCGGGTTTTCTGGCTTAAAGGGTCTATTTGACTTCTAACCTGGAAGTTGTTTTCCAAATCCACTATGGCGTCGTCTATGGGCTCACTGTCCAGATACTCTCTGTAGCGGTTTTCCAGCATCTCTGTGTCTTTACCACTCAGTGGCTTCCATCTGGACCGCTTCTTCAGCTTGGATTCCCACACCACATCAGAACTGTACACAGTAGAGAAAGAAAGGATATACAGTAGTTTGTGAAATTCTTTTGTATTAAATTGTATATATGGTGTATATCATCGCTGTCGGGGAGAAACCTTGTATTGTTATACTTTGTCGTGTGACGTGTCACACAAAATTTGCGAAAATAGCAGCAACACATTGTGAGCTTTTTTTTCGCTCACAATTTTAGAAAAATTGCTTAACATTTCACTTAACGACATGCCCAAAATAGGTAGGTCAAGTTTAAAGTGGTCTTAAAGTCTGTCTGTGGGTTTTATGAATATTTAACCAATGAAAAGCATTAACAAAAGCTTGTGACTAAATTATAACTGCATTGGGGGCCAATTGTAAAGGAGAGGAAAATGTTAAAAAGTTATATACAGTATAAGAAGTTTAATTTAAATTAATTTCATAAGATTATTGTGCCAGTTTAACCACTTTCAACATGATGTTCCTAGTTTGGGCATGTCATTACTGTAAACATTTGACAAAATCTTTCAAACATTTCCAAAAACGTTTCGCTATAATCGTTTTTTGTTTAGTTTTTTAAAGCCACAATAGGGGGCCCGTAGCCAGACGCTATGGCCATTTTCTTGGCCTCGAAACATGGAAAAAAAGAACCTAGTGTTTTTGTCTACCTTGTAATCCCGATGTAAGCGACCTCCTGGCCGGTAGTGTTGTTTACCAGAGACACCCCTACATCTTGGAGAGACAGAATTATTTCCTGCTCGGCCAGCTGAGCTTTCTCACTCTTTTGGATCAGCTTGAAGATCCGACGCTCTTCTGTAAAGAGCACCACCCGTTGGAGACCTGCAGGATCGACAGTCAAACCAAATAATTATAATTACGTAAAAAAAGAACATGGACATTTTTCAGGTCAAATCATTCACTACTCAGTAGTGAATGACTTGACTTGTTTGCACTTAAAATGCACTTTAAAATGAACCCTTTGTATTATGGTGAAACAAAACACACAGGCATTGAATTCAATGCAAATGTTGAGTGAATTACATGCATACAGTAAATGTATTATACGGTACCTTCATAGAAGGAGATCAGGAAGAGTTTCCCCTCTTTATTCAGGTCCACACATAAGTCCTAAAACACACACACACACACACATTTTATATATTTTTTAAATTATTGTATTTATTAATGGACTATGTGAAGTATAGACTAGCATAATCATCATTGGACAAACTGGAAGAAAACTGGTGGTTGACTGGTAAGTCGGTGGATCTGAGCCGAGTCCAATGACACTCCACAAGGCCCCTCTGAAGACATTCCAAAAACCTGGTTTTAATTGATATTATAGTATGTACAGACAGTCTTTGGCATTGCAGTTCAGTTTTAGTCTCGATTAGTTGGACTATTCACACACATGTACAGATGGACAAATTGACCATCCTTATATAAATGCGCAAAATCTCAGTGTGTCCTAGACTGGCCTCCAACTCCAAGTACTATGATAATGTGCACTGCACCAAGTTCTCTGACAACGGTACTTCTACAACGGATTTTGCATAACCGGAGGGGCATGCATTCCCAACGGGCAATTTATATTCATAGCTCTAATGCAACGAGAGAAGCACATTTTCTGCCATATATTGATGAATAGGAGTGTGGGAGTACATATTGGTCTGGATATTGGTAGGCAGACATTGGTGGATACCTCCTCACTCTTCAGTTTGCCATGGTAACTTGTGCCACATGTCCAGCGTAGCTCTCTAGAACCAGTGGGCTGAGCCCAGGTGTAGTACACAGCTTTCCCTGGCTCCAACTCCTCCTTCTCTGCCTCCTTCTGCGAGCTACATGCATGCACACACAAAAATGCCAACACCAATACATTAGGTCAGAATAGGTATAGGGTACTACCATTATGAACCCAGGAAAACATTTACCTTACAGGACAGTAGCAGTAAACAGACAACGGCAACAATGACACCATGTAATGCCCAGCCACCAAGAATCTACATCTACAAGGACCGCAGAATCCAAAGAACACGTTTGACATTCCACAGTGTAAACATAAGATTCCCATAAACAGACAGGAACAGTCAGATGATGCAACAGCAAAAATGACGCTACAATGATGGAACCACCGAAAGCGTCTCCTTTGATCCAAGAGGAAAAAGTTACAAATGCAAGTTCATTCTGATTCTGATTTCAATTCATGCTTTGAGAAGCTGTGAACATGAGAAAAAGTAACAGAAAAGAAGAGGAACTGGGGATGCAAGAGTCAGAACAAGCATTGGTTAAGCAGACGGCGGACGCCTTATCCCATTGGACGGAGCAACAGTACAGAAGCAAGAGAACTGATTCTACTGGCAGAATCCCATCCAATCAGCTGCAGCCAAAACCATCAGTTGTAAAAGTAAAGAACACTTGACAGGAGGTCAAAGGTCACAGTAATGAATGTCTAAACTGCTCCTTTTACTCTATTCCAATGACACACAAGTCTACAGTATGTTACGTCACTTCCTGAGCACACACACACACACACACACACACACACACACACACACACACACACACACACACACACACACACACACACACACACACACACACACACACACACAGTATATTTTATTTGTTTGTTTAAACAACAAACATAACTATGATTAACAATGGTGTCAAGCGGTATGTATGACCATGTAAAGGCTTGAGTGCGTTTACTCATTGTGGTAAAGATATGGAGCAGATTAGGCAGCCCAACCAAGTCTGAGCTAAAGCAATGATGTCTCCATACCTGTAGATACTAGGATCTTAGATCTGCTGTCAGTCAATAAACTAACCTTCAACAAATACTGTATCATAACTTCACTTACTGTGCATATGTGGTCAGACTTCTCATATGCTTCCCTCCCTTTGCTATCTGTAACTCTCCTCCATCACTGAGTTACTACACTGTAGTATCAGTGGCTGCAGTTTCATGACAATGAGGGTCATGAGGCACACATGAGCGAGCAGCTAGGCGTGGTAGATGGACTAAGTTATCACCTGTATTGAAATTGCACATACTGTATACAGCTCATTCAATACCAGGGACCAAGACATGTCCTGAAACTGTAGCCTCTGGTACAGGAGGAACCCCCAACTCCTCTCCTCCCTCCATCATCTCCTTTTCCACCCACTATGTTATCTTTAGTCAGAGGTGTCTCCCTTCAACTCTTTACATCTAGACCTGGCCCAATTCTATACTCCTACTGTCTACATACAATACTGTATGTGATGTATTAGGGCCCTCACTCCTCTGACTTCCCATCTTCTTCAGCTTCACACCTCTACTTGTATCTCTCCCGAGTAGACATGACTTTTTGAAATTGTTTTACTTCATAACCTCACACACAGCACTAACTGTACTTATTCTTCTTCCTCCTTCCATCCATCTGTTCCACACGTTCTCTCTCTGTCTCCCTCCCTATCTGAGTGTCAGAGCTGTCATTATTTTCTACCTGTCCTCCTCCATTGAGAAGGAGAGGTCGAGCAGCTCATCAGCCACAAACCCAGATGAGTTTCTCCGCCCGCTGTATGGACCGCAACAAAGTACAAGAACAAATAAAACGAATCAATATAAACAAACAGGTTAGGTCATGAGAAAACACTGATAAAGCGATGGCAAATTGATAAAAACAATTCAGCATTAATATACTAAATATACAATGTTAAAATGTGTTGTTGACAATAACTAACAATTAAACCACAAAGCACAAAGAAAGTGCAATGTCTTTACATGACAATAAAATACACAACATACTGTACAGGTGCAGGAATAAAACAGAGCAGGCAAGCATTTATCCATTGATAGATTTTACAGTTCGGCTGACTCATACAGCACTTTCCTTTCACCAAGTTCCCCTTGATCCTCCCTGTTATTTTGCATCTGGTTTAAACTGATATCTTCAGCCTTCCAGGGGTAATACATTAACACCTATTTGGTTAACTGCTGGCTTATGAGTTGCTACACACCTCTCCCCACACATCCTTTTAGTTCTAATACCCTTCTATACTCCCCCTTGCCCCATGGGTCCCCAACCCTTCCCTGCTCTTTCTCTCACCTCTGGTAGAACTGTAGAGACTGGTCCTTGGTGTGGTTGATGATGAGGAAGGGAGCTGCACCATCATGGTAGTCAGAGAATCGAATCACAGTAGAGTGCTCAGAAATGTTCACATCCACCGTGATCCCACCCAGCTGAAAAACAGGGACCAATGAAACTAGAGTCTGCGTACCGAAGTTTATCAGGAAATGCTGAATACTGTTTTGAGTACACATAATCTCATTCTATAACGGACAATCAATCAAATAAAATGATATAGTCAGAACCTGGAAAGTAAGATATTTTGGACACCTACCCCATGTTCGTCAAAAAATACATACAGTATGTGACTGAAAGTTTTGTTGTCACGTGTGCTTGAAGATGTGTGTACAATATATGTGCATTTTCCACTCACAGTCTTGTCCAGAGGCAGCAATAAGCAGTTCTCTGTCCGTGTGAAGTCAATGATCCGAGGAGGAGAGTCACAACCTTCAACTTGGATGTTCAGGTGCTTGGTATCTTTCTCAGGCCAGAATGGAAGGACTGACTGAAGATTATATCAAATAAGATCAGTAAATAATTAAGGTTAAACTTGGTTATCTGAAAACAAAAATATCTCATATCTAAGTCCAACTATTTTATAGTGCGAGTGCTCATCCATTAATAGTGACTTAACTTAAAAACTTAAAAAGGCACTGAAAACCAGTGTTTTTCCTCTGACAATTCCCTCTCATTGCTATGGGGTATATAAATTCTTCAGACGTCCATGAACTAGCTACAAAGACATGTTTCCATTAAGTTGACTTTACTATCCTGCATCTGCACTAATGTGGATTACCTAGGCTTGTTTTTCTTGACCACAATGTTAAAATCTTAATTTACATAGCACGTTATTTAGACAGCTAGGTTCAATGTACAGATCATTATTTTGTTGAGACTGAAGCTAGGTCCTTGGTTTACCTGTGAACCTAGTTTACTGAGGCGCTACACTGACTCTCTGCATTTGATGTATGCATTTACCTTGATTATTGTAAGTCGCTCTGGATAAGAGCATCTGCTAAATGCCTAAATTGTAAAATGTGTATAGCCTATATTGAACTTGGTTCTGACCTGTTCAGGCTTAACCTTCGTCCAGTTCTCCAGTCCCTGTTCATTGATCAGGATGGTGTGTTTGGTTCTGTTGACCAGCAGGTAGAATGGCATGAAGGTCACAATGCGTGTCAGGCTGAAGCTACTGGCATCGATCTTCACTCCAACCTGACAAAAAAAAGTAAATACCAGGTCACATCACTTTCATTTTCTACATTATACGCCCTACTAAACTTGTACTTGGAGAAACTAGACCGATGCCCAAAGGGCGCAGGCCTACCCGGGTGCCATACAAGTCAGGAACGATGCAAGTCAGGAATACATGACTTGGTGCAGCGGCACAATTATGACACGAAGCTCGGACGGTCAATCAGTTAAGCTGACGGTCGGGTTGGCCAATCAGGGAAGCCATGTTTGAAAACAATCGGTCAGGCGGCGCGCAGGTTATGGCCGGGATAGACAAACAGAAATTTTGGGAATTAATTAACTAGTTCCTACTCGTCATTTCCACCCGCCGTCCATCCGGGCTATGGGACTCTAACCACGATTATCCCATTGCCTGTGAGGACCGTTCACAAAAACACGAATAAACAGCTTAAATTTGGGAAAAGTGAAACATTTTTCACTGGCTTCATATGCCAATGGTCAATGACCGTGTGCAAGTTCAGATCTATTGGTCAACCCACTGAGGAGAAAAATGTGGATAGGACAGAATGACGGACAGAGGTTTCTTAAATTTAAAGTAGGATATAGTAGAATAGTAGGATATATAGATAGATTTTTTTTTTTTTAAGTTATTTCCTAATTTCAGTATATTGCCGTTCACTTTGATTACTGTTTTAGTCTGTTTTTTTGGAGTCTAGTAATGTTTAGACTCTCTAGAGCAAGTCACCACCCTGGTTAAAGGCCACTATCCTCGACAAAACCTTACCTGGTAGTCTTTGTATTTGCCTTTACATTTCGTATCTCCATAACTACCAACAGTATCCAGAGAGAATTCTTCTGAAAGCTCACTGTCTGAGATCATCAGACGCACCTGCAGGATGAACACAATGCATTCAGAATTGAGCACACAAGAGGTCATGTGGTAACACACAGTTCAGAAGAATGCCAAACAAAAGAGATGTCACCACTGAGGAACACAACAGATGAGGAGCAAGTAAAGCAAAAAAAAAAAAAGGTTCCAATGAAAAATGTTGGTTTAAATTAATAGATCTTTCACATTTAAATGACCATTAGCATGATGTCCTACATCAGATTCCTCTTACTTTGTTGTTTTGCAGGAAGTTCCGCGGCTTGAAGGAGAAGAGCAGTGGCAGGTCATAGTCTAGGGGGTGTTTGCGATGGATATCATCAGCCTTGTACTGCAGCAGCCGACCCGTCTTGTTCTCCATCCAGTAAGGTGAATGGATGGCCACCACGGCTTGTCCTGGGTCATATTTGACATGCACCGCTATATCCAGCTCTGCCCTCTTCCTCTCCGTCCCGCCACTGTCTCCGTCCTCATCCTCGTCCTCCCGGAGAGACTTGAACACGGTGAAGGTGATCTCATCATGCTCACTGCGGAGACTGTGTAATGGGATGTAACAGTTCAATAATAAGTAATTTCACTACAAATGGCAAAAATGGAAAATTATGAAGATAAAGCTAAATCCACTTTTAGTTTAAGATTATTTAAAACAAAACAAGTAAAAGAAAATATACATTTTATTTTATTTTATTTTTTCTTATAATTTTTATCCCACGATTTTGTAACCCATATTTTTTCACCCAGTGCCAATTGCCTATGTAATCCTGGGCGCTACTCTCCCTCTGCCAGCCTAGGGAGAGCCCAAGCTGAAGCTCATGCCTCCTTCAATGCATGAGGAGCAAGCAGGCCGCTTCTTATCACCCGACAGGGGGGAAGTTCCCTGGTTAGACGTAGCGCGTGGAAGGAACACGTTATTCCAACCAGTTCCTTTCCCCTCCATCAGGCGCCCTGACTGACCAGGGGGAGGCAGTATAGTGACCAGGATTACTGCATGTTTTTGTGAGGGTATTAACTACCCTAGGAGACACGGGGAGAACATGCAAACTCCACACAGAAAGGCCCTTTCACCAACCCCACCTAGGGTGTGGGCACTGATGACGCGGAGGAGAGAACACGCCCCCAGCGCCCACAGCGTCCCCGGCGGGAATTGAACCCAGGACCTTCTAGCTGTGAGGCGACAGCGCTACCGACTGCGCCACCGTGCCCCCAGAAAATATACATTTTAAACAAAAATAACACTTTTTTTGTCAAAAAGATGGTAAGATTCATTAAAGGTTAGTTCATAAAAGGCAGACAACAAGGGACAGTAACACAGTAACACACAGCAAGTACTGCTGTATAATAAGAAATACTATTAGATAAAAGTATGAGACAATGAGATGAGATTCTGTTTTTATTACACACTTTGTGTACATTTGATATTTTTACTCAAATTCTGCAATTCATGGGAAACTTACACAAAAGAATTTAACCGTCTCTTTTATAACTGGTGTAAACGTGTGATATGACAAAGTTTAGTGAAGTTGAAAGTGACCTGTACTCAGCAGACCAATCCTGATTGAAGTAGTCGACCAGGCGGAGAGCGAGACTAGACTGGTTGATGACGGCAGTGTGCAGCTGGGCAGAGTGGCCTGGTTTCAGAGTGGCCTCTGGGGCGACGTCGCCACTGTCCTGTTGACCAATCAGCAGGGACAAACTTGTTTCTCACAGTGATATGGTGCTTCATGTAAGGCTATTATTCAAGTATTTGTGATTTCCACTACATCAACATAATTAACAATGTGGTAAATGTTCAAAAGCCAAACTGTAGTTCAAGGGTCCAAGGTTCAATGTTTCTTTATTGTTACAGATTTTTTTTTTCTAGGATTATGTCCTATCTATAGTGTATGTATGAGTAATGCCTAATTTATGCTCTGAACAGTTTCACACACCGAAAATAGCTGATCTACAAGGCAAGCTCACAAGGCATCGCATCCGCGACAAATTGAGAGCTTGTACATTGCCTATTTTCGTCATGCGACACCATCATACAACAATTTATAATTTAGGTATTTAGCAGACACTCTTAATCCAGAGCGATTTACAGTAAGTAACTAAGTATATAATGGGCTTTAGTGTCCCGTTTCTGGGATTCTACCCTACCTGCAGTTTGTAGGCAATGGGGTAAGGCAGCAGATTACGCAGCAGTACGGATGGCCATAGGTGGATGATGTAGGGCGCGTCAAAATTCTCCCCGACGCATCCTGTGTGTTTGGACGTCACTGTGTCCCTCAGCGGCACAATATTGACCATCAGCATGCCGGCCTTTTCTCCACGGCGACGGCAGCTCTGTTGAAGGCGCGGGCTGAGCTCCTGGCTGCTGACGTCCTCGTAGCTGAAACCCTCGGAACACTCAAACTCAAACTCCTCCACCTGACGGCCTTCATCCTCCTCGGTTACTGGCTGCAGGCTCAGCTCAGACCTGCAGAGGGCAGCATAGGATAGACAGTGAAGGAATCAGATTCAGCATTATTTGCATTGCCTGTTATACCTTGCACATATGAGGTCAGGCTGGTGCATTTGCACTACAGTGAATAATGCCAGTATTAACAAATACAAGGGCAGGGGTTTGTTTGTGAGTCCCACTGCCTTAAGGAAAAAACAGTTTGAGTTGCTTGAGGTACAGTAGCGGACATGATAGACCGGTGCCTCTTGCAGGATGGAGAGGAGATTGTCTTTCCTGATATCTTCCCGGTGCTGGACTCGATAATGGCCCTGCAGAACTGGACCATCATTTTCTGTAGCAGGTTGAATTTCTTCAGCAATCCAATACATTTTCACTAGTGACGGCAAAATCCCCCATTGTGTCACCTGTTTGATGCGACAGTACACTTGTTGTGTCGTTTTTCAACGTTCCTGGAAGTCCCTCCTACTGGAATACCGAAGTGCCGTTCTCACTCCCAACTCATAACAGGTTGCCGTGTCCGGTAAATACAGTAAATTTAAAAGAAGGCAGGTACGCTGTCAGAAGCAGACTTCGAGCAGTTGGCCAATGCCGACAGGTGTGAAGTCAATGCGAAGTCCTCATCAACATGCAACACGACAGAACATCCCCATTCTGTGTGTGTGTGTGTGTGTGTGTGTGTGTGTGTGTGTGTGTGTGTGTGTGGTAACAGCTCATTGTCTTGATGTATAGTATAATGTGATGTGTGCAGTTTGTGTTTTCCTCACCTATAGGAATCCAGAGGCACACAGAATTCCTCATTGGGAAGAGATATACCCAGACATGTCGATCCTTCATACACTTTGAAGGGGATAGAAAAGTGATTGATGATCTGTGGAAAACAACAGAGACGGGGAGAGAGTTATTTGTTCAGTGTCTGTAAGGACAGAAGGATGCAGGTGGCTTGGGCCATCAAGGTTTCAGCTGGTATTTCCTTTATTAGCTGGTATATATTTCCGGCCACCGGCTGGCTGGTTTGAAATTTTGCATTTATAATTTTTGTAATATAATAATTATTATTACTTATTTGGATATTAAATAAAGTACTACAATATGTAGATTTACAACCATTAATCATATTTCAGGTTTTATATGAGCATACATTATCTGGCAAATGTGGTTTTCCGAGCATGCTGCCTAATAGCTTACTGCCCTCCTGCGCTGCGCAATAAACACAACACAGTCACACAAAGGCTGCATCGCAGCAGTAGCTACAATGATGGATAAAGCCAAGCAAGGCGTCATCTTGAGATACAGTATACTCATATATCGAAGCTCAAAGTTTTACAATCATTCATCAATTTGTTACGATGAGCGAGCTGCTAAAATCTGAAAAAGCTTCAGACTTTGGAACCGACATGGATATACAGTGTCATGGAGAGAGCATTATTGGAACAAAGTGATGGATTGGTGAAACACTGCAGGCAAGTTTCTTCCATGGCATCATGAAACAATAAACATGACAGTAGCAAACAATGAAGCCGATTATAGACTAAAGGTTGAACGAGATGCAAAGCTCGAAACATGCTAAAGTCTAGTTGGTTTATACTCTGTCTCTGTAGTATCACAGTATTGAGTACCAAAATGAGCAGATCTACAAGCCTACACCAGAGATCTATTGAAAGCTTGTAGACATATCAATCATCTGTCCTGACCACTGTCTGTTCTTCTTGGCAAACAACAATGGAGTAAAGTATGCTTTAGAAAACAATAGATGAACGCCGGAACAGCAAAGTGAAGTGCTGGAAATTGGAAAGAAGCACTGCGCTACAGTAATGAGGCATATCAGATCACATAAGCACGTTCCCGCAAACACACACGTAGAATGTTGGCCGGAGTTGGTCGGCCAGAAAAATGGCTACCGAAAACCCTAGTACCCATATTTTACCTGAAAGGGAGAGCGGATCTTGATGTACTTGCTTCCATCCGCAGAGTAGATCTGACACACCAGGAAGCGAGTGACCTTTGACTCAGTGTGCATCACACTGTACATCCCCCGGCCAACCCTGATCAGTGGGATGATACTGGTCGCTGTGTGGCCCACCGGAGCTGGGCAGAACACAGGGGACAAGAACAGATGTGTTTTTACTACCAGTATATGGAGCAGGGTTTATAGGGCTTTCTTTTTGATTAATATGGCAGAAAGTCAGCTACAATAGAAGGTCTAGACATTCATCTTGTTGAGTGTCTCACAAGGTGGATACAATATTGCCACTGCCAGCTGGTAAAGAATCCCAAATACTGTGTGTGTGCGTGTGTGCGTGTGTGTGTGTGTGTGTGTGTGTGTGTGTGTGTGTGTGTGTGTGTGTGTGTGTGTGTGTGTGTGTGTGTGTGTGTGTGTGTGTGTGTGTGTGTGTGTGTGTGTGCGTGTGCGTGCGTGTGTGTGTGTAAGCGTGCGTGTGCGTGTATGGCTGCTATACTGTATGTGCCACTGCGACTTACTGGGTTGTATGTAGTAGTCCTTTTCACTAAGGGAGATTATAGCGGAGAACTGGTCAGAGTTGGTGGAAGTTCTAGAGTAGTCCATGTTGAGTCGCTCTCCATCCTGCAGCTCCACTGTGTGGTTGACGCCCTGTCTATCGAGGGGGCTGAACATCTCACTGTAGAGAACTGACACTGGCAGGCCCAGACGGTTCTTCACCACAAATGGAGCCTCGTCCTTCTGGAAGATTTCAGTCGACTGCTTGGCAGCCTCTGCAAATGCCTGAGTAGATACAAATAAACACTTTGGACACGCATGTGTGAGTGTGCATGCACTATACAAAACTGATAACGCTGGAAGAGAACATGATATATTCACTGACTAAACTCCCGCCGTCCCACTCGACAGTAGTGATGTAATCATCCAGATAAATAGCAAACATATTTGCTCACACTTCTGTACATCCTGATCAGGCTAGAACGGGGAACGCCCCCACCCCCCGATAGTTGGAAGGGACGCCCTCGACTCAAAATCACCCCGATCACCTTGTAGTGCGAGCCCGACAGTAAGGTATTGTAAGTCAGTACGTGACTGATGATTGTTGTTTCCTTACCGTGCCCAAGTTACTGAGCATGCCCAGTCCACATTTTGAGAGGGTGATGTTGAGCTGGTCCTTGCTGCTGATGTTGATCACTGTCTTATAATCTGGAATGTTGAAATCAACCTCATCCAAGTCCATCATTGCTGTAGATTTCACTGGCTTCTTCTTCATCTAAGGAGGTTACAACGCAACGTTGCAAATATAGTTAGAGGTTTGTGTGTTTCGGACATGGCCTAAATCAGCTTTTAAAGACTATCATGGACATTCTCAAAGATAAATGCTGTTGTCCCTCAGACTGTATATTTAATTGTTTTAATTGGTTACTGCGTGGTAATGTGCAGTGTACATTTCTGTTTTATTGGGGGGTTTATTTTTTGTGCTCTGTCCAATACTGTTTTTGTAGTTGTTTTTTAAATATATTTGCGTTTTATTTGTTCTTAACTGGTCTGCCTGGTTAGTGGTGCTGTTAGTGATATTATTTTTGTTTTAAAAAAAGTGTTAAATAGCTCAATATTCTGATCACTGCTATAGTGTTTGCGATGATAACTATCATAATAGAGCTATTTAACGCTTATTTTAATATCACTAACTGCACCTTTAATCAGGCAGACAAGTTGAGAAAGTTTCCTATTATTTATCAAAATATAGAGCGTTTTGTTTAAACCGTGTTTATAGATCACAAAAAGAATGAAAAATAATTGGGACAAATCTTGAAATGCCAAATACAATACAATCAGTATGCTCAATTAGATTTTATTGCAGTTTCATAAGGTTAAGGCACGCACGCACGTGCGTGCGTGTGTGCGTGCATGTGTGTGTATGTGCGTGCACATGTGTGTACTGTACCTTCAGTCCTAGAGTCCAGGGTTTGAAGCTGTCTCTGTCCTCTTCTAATGGTTCCAGGAGTGGCTCCCACACTCCCATCATCTCATTGTAGTAGTGTACCTAGCAGTAAAGTACAAAACACAACTGTACCTCAACTGTCTATTTAACAATGTTCAAGTGTGTTACAGTACGTATGGCTAGGTAAAAGCCCTGCATGTGCATCATTACACACAGGTTATGTTCATGTTTTGGTCTCTAGTTGACAATTTCTGCCACAGAGTCACCTCAACGGCTCTGGGGTATCTGGGCTGGTTGAATCAACAGGGGAATGTCCCTGTTAGTCTCTCGTCTGAGAGATGACCACATGTATTTCCAGGGACACAGAGATAACACAATTTGAGACCATTTTGCCCCACAATATGAATACATTTTTAATGCAATTATATTTATACTTTTATTTTGTTGGTAATTGTATAATTGCAATATTACATGGGAGGGTGTGCTTTAAGGTCATCATTAACACATTGAGTGCCAAAAACGGTCCGGACCGTTTTTCATAATCCAAACGAGGAGTGCCAAAAAGGGTTATGACCGTTTTTGGAAAAAAATATTTAAAAAAATCAATTAAACATTTTTCCTTCACAGCACCAGGAGATATCATTTTTCGAAGATTTAGACTCCAATCCACTTCCCGGTTAACTTATGACTTCAAAAGCCTGTATCTCGGCTCCTGTGTACTTTTTTTTTTTACTATTATTTTTGACTATTTTCGACTATTTTCAACTGGCTGCAACTATGGAACGGATTACCTAATGTTTTTAATTTTTTTCCCCCGATTGTACGAGACCCCTGTGTGTGTAATGAGGGGATCACCGTGAGGACGGTGATCACTGAAAATATTTTGTGACTACTTGAAAAAGGCTAAATAATGGTTACAAATCCAGGCACTGACTGTACCCTGTTTTTAAAAAACCCTGGCACTCAATGTGTTAAGTTCCTGACCGCATCATTGTCGTGCCAATAATGACAGTAAAACACACTACACCCTCTCGTGTAATATTGCTAAAGTTGGGGTATATGTTAACGTACCTCCAGATTGAGCTGACTGTGCATGTTAATGAGCGTGCTCCAGTTCTTGACATCTCCATGGAAAGAGGACTTGGCCAGAAGCATGGGGACAGTGCGGTGCCCTACCCCTGCCTCAAGAGTCAGGCAGATAGAGTTGATGGCTATCTGCAAGGACATACAGTACAGTGAATGGAATCAAATTCCCCTCTCTTCTCCACTAAGCTGTATTACTGGTAGAAATAAAAGAATATCACTCGAAAAAGGATATTAGTGATTCATAATAATGTCAGCTTGGCTCCTATATATATATATCTTACAAACTCAAAGTTAAATATAACATTTTAAAAATGAACTCACACAATCCACACATTTGTTTTTCACATATTATGGGAAAAACAAATGTATGGATGTACTGTACTTCCTTGGCCAATTGACAAGAAACTTGGCACGGGGTCCAGCGGTTTGCAATATTAGCCCCAGACAGACACTCTAAGCCAAGGCTAGTCTCTTATAGAGCCACACCATAAAAATGACCAGTTACTCGAAATAAATGCAAGGAATCAACAAAAATGCAGTACACATTGGCTTGTAAAGACCCTGTAAAGGCAATTCAATTATTTGTTACTAATTCTAAACACATTATACATGGTAAAAAATATTGGCTGAAAGCATGTAAAAAGTCTCTGACCTACGTAGTAATGGACTGTGGAGTTATACCATTTAAACTGTTTTTGACCATTGATCAATTTGATCATTTCTCAGTTTCATCAATATAACAATCAATATCGTACAGTAAGTACTATCGTCCCAGTGGTGGTAATACCTGTAGTGACTCTCCCTGTGGTATCAGTGGGACCAGTGACTGTGTGTCCTCATCCCCTTCCTCCTCCAGGAACCATAACTTGAGGTCCTTCCAGGTCCTTCGCTCCCATAACTCAGGGGGTATGGGGCTGTCTAGCTCCTGTGGTGTCTCTGCAGCAGGCGTCAGCACAGACTGGATGGTGATAACCGTGTTGATGATGATGGGAGACACCTGGCCATGGAGAGAGGTTGAGAAGGCGCATACAGTAGCACATTTTCTAATATAATTGAGTCTACAGTGTATGCAGGCAGGTCAGGCCTTGGTTGACACTGCTCACTGCTCACAGAATGCTATAAACTCGAAAATATTTGTCTGTGTCTGTGATATTTTCCAATCTTTTCGTTAACACTGAAACAAATATAAATTGATCTAACTTAGTAGTTATCTAATTAGAACTGAATAGATTGAGATTGAGTTTTAACTAAAAATATGTCTCAGTCTTTCTCAATAATGCATTTGACTGGAGGAAAGGAAATCTGCTTGCTGAATGTCCCTGAATAGAATATGAACTTGTGCTCATGTATGTATTTAAATAAATGAAAGCTTACCTTCAGTGAAAGGGTGTTGATGCAAACCTCCAAAGCTTGAGGGGAGGTGGGTGACTGGGTGCTTTTGTAGAACACCTGACAGGGCTGCAGCACTGTGGTTACGTTCTTCCTCTTCTCCCTCAGGAAGGGACACGCTTCAACCTACACAAACAGTAGCAGGTCAGTCAAGCCATCAGCACATACCAAGGCTTTATTTGACCGGCTTAAGAGAAGTGATAAAAGGACCGAGCGGGTGATAAACTTCTACCGATTAGTCAGCTGCTATATTACCTGATATGCCAGCTGACAAATCAATAACAGCTAAGGCCATATCTTCCCGAAGAGTTATATGACAGCTGACCAATGAGCACACCTAAAGTGGTTAAAGTGGGCTGAACTGGCACCAAGACTGACCTCTTTTCTTAATCCTATTAAGTCTGTATGGATGAAACAAAACACAGGAAAATATTGACCTTCTACGGTTCACAGAATGGCTGCATAATAGTCAGGCTGGAAGCCAGCAACTGTGTTTTCAAATAACTACCTCCCTACATTGTCAGGAAATCTCAGCGGGAGTACCTTTCCATTACTCAGGGCAGTTTTACAGAGCAATATGTGGATTCTTTAATGTTCATGTCCACAGATTTTGACAGAACGTCAACTAAACAAAAAGTCACAGGAGTACAGCCATGGGGCAGTATTTGATTCTAATGATGAGGACTAACGTTAAACCACGATTATTCATGTTCTAATTATACCATTCAATAAGTAAGAAATTAATAGTTACATGATTTATTTAAGCAAAGATTACAGTTCAAATACTATTTTCTGTTTGTATTTGTGAATATACAGTATATAAGACAATGGGTTGTGGCGATCAGCCTAAATAACAGACTTTATATTCACTGTACAGGGTATGTGATAAACATTATTACTCAGGATTCATCGTTGCCCTCTCATCCAACTTCAGGGTACAGCATATTAGTGCTGTCTTCACTCAGGCTAATATGCCTGCTCTCCGTTGCATACGGCCGGGCAAAGGGGAATGCCCAGGTGATAATTTAAATTGATCTTATTCATTTACTAGAATAATTTATCACTGCAGGACTTTTTGGCTTTGCAAAAGACCTCACCTTGAGGTCCTTGATGACGGCAGTCATCAGCGATCCCTCTGCATCATTCTTCATCACCAGTTCACACTGTGTGGTCATCAACAGGGCGGGGGCGTCGGCACGTGTTAAATCTGCCACAAAGACGATCTCTGGATTCCTCACGAAAACATTGATCTCACTCTTGGATGCCGTCACTGGAGGAGATACAGCTGGGGGTAGCAAAGAGCAACAATGATAATTATGCTGGCTGATGTTTACTAATGAATACAGAAGTAGACATTATGTAGACAACGTTAAAGTTATACATTTTTCCTGTCAAAAAACTAAGTTTTATAGCATTTCATTCATTAGATAGTTTACAGTGGAGTATAACAGGATAAATGAGACATCTTGAAGACATTCTATGCAACTTACTTACACAAGTAAATTTACAGCAACATTTTAACAAAACCTTTTGCACTAAATGTTTGTACAGACACAATCAATGGCTCATGTTATCAAATGTGAACCAGAACTATTTTGATTATAAATGCATTTATAGTATGCAGATTGGTATTTATCATAGTTTTCATGTCATATTTAATTATCGAGTGTATACTGTTCTTTTGTATGTGAAAATGGCAGCATGTTTTTGCTTTTATCATTCCATTCATTCATCTTTTATTTGGATTTAAAATGATGGAGCCCTTGGGGTCTCGGCAGAGGCTGCTCAAATGTCTTGTTACGCCAAGAAAAACATAACATCTGAAACCATGCAGAATTAGGTTCCGCATAGATCGTCATAATACATTTACATTTAAATGTAAATGTCTTATCTAATAGTTATTATGTCATTGGAATAATATAGCCAGCTGTTTTTGCCATTTACTGTGTTGGAAAATGGAATCTAATGTTTCTCTTGTCTTTCAAAAATCAATAGAGATATTACAATTTTTATATTATTTTCCCCTCTCCAATAATTTGGCCAATGTGGATGTTTCCCTCGCCTCCAGTTTCACGTTGAACTTTTGACACCAAATTTACTGCAACATTTATTGGCAGGATTTGGTCTTCCTCGACTCGACACTCCACTACTTACACTACTCACACTTTAATCGCTGCTTTTTCTCTGTCATCTCAACGTACAGTATGCACAGGGATAGGATCAAATGCTGTGTCTACGGGTGTTTGTTAAATCAGGTGGAATTTGTTAGTTTGTATCTATTGACGCCTACATTTATTAGTGGGTACTAGTGTTTCACGAGCTTCGCTTTGGGTTTGGCTAGCTTCGGTTTCACCTCAATCAAGTCAACGCACAAGTGTTGACTTGATTGAGGTGAAAGTCTTAAATTATTCTCTCATTTGTTCTACTTTGCTTGATTAAACTCCTTTAAAACAGAGAACTCAAACATTGATTATTATTTATTATTTATTTTGTATTATTATTATTATTATTACTACTATATCTTCTACGTCTAAGTGACAAGTGTCCACCCACCATTCTCCTTGGATGAAACTGAAGTGGCAAGATTCTTTTTATCCCCTCCTCTGTTCGTGGCCTTGGGCTGCGGGGCTGGAGCGAAGCCCTGCTGCGTGGCCTTGAGGAAGATGTCTGCCACGGTAAGCAGGAACTCCATGCTGGCACACAGGTAGAGGTCCTGAACTGTTGTATCCAGAGTGAAGCCATCACGGCCCTGACGGTAGTTCACCTCCACCATCATGTTCTGCTCGGTGCCGGGTCGCATCGCCATCATCCTGGGAGGATATCATGAGGAGAGTTGGGATGTAAAGAAAGGTGTAGAAAAGGGAATGTTCACTGCAGACACGCTCTCTCTTACAAACCTAGGCCTGTGTATCATGAACATATGACATGAGCAGTATGTGTTTTTCTGTGTAGCACTGATGATTCTGTTTTGACTGTGTCTTCGTGTGCCACCACGGTCTACCCAATCTGTGCCCTCAGCAGGGCCTGTCAGCCCGTTAAGATGGATGGAGTGGGTAAGTAGCCCCGTCACACTCTGAACACATTCTAACATACTGTACTGGATCACACTTCAGGAATGATGACAAGCTACACCATCTGTCTAGGGAGAGATGGAGGAGATGTTTTATCACATGTTGTATCAGCCAAGATTGTGTATGTGGTAGTGTTGGCACAAATTACGTTTTGAGCATGTGTTTACCCATCTATGCCTGAATAGACAGTATACAACAGCTTCTGTGTGTGTGTGTGTGTGTGTGTGTGTGTGTGTGTGTGTGTGTGTGTGTGTGTGTGTGTGTGTGTGTTATGTTATGTTATGTTATGTTTAGGGGTGTGCCGATAACAATTTCACGAAACGATACGATACGATATTTGGCTCACAACTTCGATACGATTTCGATACGATACGATACGCACTTTTTTTATTATGAAAATAAATGGGGGAGAAAAAAAGGAAATGCAAACAAATAATTCTGTTTTTGCATTATTCAGACATGCAAACTTGTAGCTTTTCAGCCGTTTTGAATCCAAATAGGGCAATAGTGTGACACCTGACCCGAAAAAAAACAACATGTTGTCACCCTTTTCACCTCGGGGCTGTTTGCATGCCTGATTATTTTGTTGGGGTAAAAAACAAAAAAACATTTTTTTTTTTTTTTTTCAAAACGATATTTTTTCCCCCCAAAACGATACATATCGTCGCGAAAACGTATCGCGATATATCGCGGGACGATATATCGGCACACCCCTAGTTATGTTATGTTATGTTTTATTTATTTGATATGGACATCACAATTACATTGGACAAAACCAGATGCATTGTTTACAGTGTATATAGCACGAGTGCTAATTTTCAACACCTGTCCACAGGAAGCTTTTCTAAAATACAGTAATACCAATCTAAAACCCAATCAAGTACAAAAAAAAGAATAATATATATATCTATCTGTACATGTATATACATATATACATACATACACATGCACTAATAATTAACATCATCAAAATCAATATTTAGACCCAATACATTAACCAAACAAAAGAAGACATAATCATTCAGATAACCAATCAGCAACAATTGTGTGTGTGTGTGTGTGTGTGTGTGTGTGTGTGTGTCGGTGTGTGTGTCGGTGTGTGTGTCGGTGTGTGTGTATTGTGCATTACACTGAATAGCATTACCAATGTTTAGCAAAGGTTGATTAATTGAAAAAACAAAAAAGAACAAAAAACTGACACTGCACATAAAAATAAATATATAGCTGTATGATGTGTATGTTAAAGGTATTGTAGGGAACATTAAGCCTAAATTTAAAATATATATATATATATATATTTTGCATTTTTTCCCCTCTATCAGCCACTATATAATGATGCTGGGGTGTTTTCCTGCATTGAAACACAGTCCTCCTTCTGAAATCCGTATTTTCCCTAATGTTTATGTGTTCTATGTTTATGTCCGGTACGTAAATTAACGCACGCATGTGCACGTCCGTGCGCGTCCGTGTCCGTATGAACGTTTACTTTCGGTTTTAAAACGCTCTCAAACTTCGTTTTTGAGGCACAGAATTTACTTTTAACACATCGGGTGCCAAACACGGTCTGAACCGTGTGTTTACATAGTGGCGGTTCCGAAGCTTCGGTGCCGAACACGGTCTGAACCGTGATTTCAGTCTTTTTGTTTTTTTCGTTTTTCTCCGCGCGGGCGGGGCTAGAGCAGCTCTGGGAGCACCCATTGTAATCCTGCGAAGGAAGTGCCAGATCGCTCACCGGAAACACTTTTTTTACCCCCATCCGCTTCCTGTCTATTTCCTACTTTGAAACGCCTACTGTATATCTCCGAATCTGTTTCCTGTGGGGAAAAACGGTCATGCGCGATGCGCGATCCCCCCCCGTTGTAACCCGCGAGGGTTCCAGCCTGTAGCTAGGCTCATGGCAGAACATGAATCGATGCTTTTTTTTGCGTGGATTTGCTTGTAACGCACGCGGAAAGTTTAAACAGCAAAGCGCAGTCAATGGGGAGAATGCTGGCACCCACGGTAAGTTGTTATGAAAAAATGCTGGCACCCGATGTGTTAAGATAGCGTGTGGATAGAATTTAGTTGTTTAACTTCATATATGTGGTCAATTTATCATGAAAGAGCCTATTTAAAAATAAAAATTCAGAGAACCAGCAGGGCGGGAATTTCCGCATATTGTATCCCAATAAAGCAACCTGTTTTCGGGCACCATCCCTTCAAAAGTACCTCTCTATGGAAGTCCCTCCTGCGTCACCCCCTGGTGGTCGGGGAAAAGTACTGCTGGTGTTTATTTACCTCTGAACTCGCCGTGTATCCCTTTAAGGTAATTATGTTTAAGTGTGTGCATTCATACATTTGTACAGGATTATGTGCCTATATCGATATACAGTATACTGTATGTGTCTGTCTTGAGTGTGTCCTTAGTACCTGGAAGTGACCATCTTGATTCTGGGTCTCTTGTCGTCCAACAGGCAGTTGGCCAGTCTGACTGAGGCCTTCATAGAGCTGTCAGAGAACATGTTGAAGGAGGTGGAGATGGTTCCCAGAGTAAACTCTGCCAGCTTCTGCTGCTCATCGTGGGAGTCCAGCAGCTGCACCTGATTAACAACAAAGAGATGCAAAATAAATGTAATGAATGGATAAAGGGACAGAGAGAGAGAGAGGTCAGGGCTGTGTCAGCTGTGGGGTGCAGCCGTCAAGACATGAGGAAGCTCAGAGGGGAAATTTTGTTTGTGGACAGATTATTCGTGTTTGTGGCGTCCCATATGGGCAAAAGTGAAAGCAAAGGGGGGGGGGGGGGGTGCAGTAAATTCCATTGCAATCCAGAGAGTAGTGTTAGTGATATTTTTAGGGGGGGTAATTAATGCGTGGAAAGTTTGGCCGCATAGTGGTGCTAGTGGTCACCAAAATCAGTGTGAGCATGAAGGTGCACAGCAAATGCCATGGCAATTGTTTAGAAATGTTTGAGTTATGCTGTTTGGGACTAAAGTGGTGGACGGACGGACCAACTCTCTGACACTCTTCCGCAGAGCCCCACTGCCAGGTGGCGAAAAAAAAAAAAGAGCACGCGGAAGTAAGACAGGATGATACAGACCGACACAGGGTGATGGAGAAGGAGAGACCATTAAAACATATTTACAGTCTTTACAATTTAATTTAATGTCTGGCAGTATGACTGCCAGTGCTTTTCCCCCACCTCGTTCTCACTGGGGCTGTACAGGACCAGAGTCATGGAGTCAAACTTGAAGTCCAGTTTGAGTGTGTTCTTCTTTCCACTCTTATGTGTCTCCACAACAGCAGCGGTCACCACGGTGTTACCTATTGTTAACATTAAAACATATCACACAGTGTTACCACTCTCTTGTAGCCAGTAGATCAGTAATCTGATACGTCTGGGGAAATCTAAATACAATGAACGGGTTTGGACGCTGGAAAAAAACACCAGTAAAAACCTATGCCGACTGCTTTGAAAACCAACCCAATACCATCACATATGAGGACCTCCTCATAGTCTTTGGATTTGTTCTGTGATGCAGTTATATTTTTCAATTTCTGAATTGTTTTCACCCAGTTTTAGCCCATTCAATGAATTTAGATATCATCAGTAGGCGATGATCGTCAAGGCAAGACTAAGTATTAGCTACTGTATCATTACAATGAAACATATCTCACAGTGTTTATTATAACAATGAAGCCAGGAGTTATACGCATGTTTAACATTAATAACCCAGAGCTTAACCCTGACACACCTAACTTGATTTCCCAAATGACAATTCTGAGCGTGCACGACACACTCTCTCACACACACACACACACACACACACACACACACACACACACACACACACACACACACACACTCCTCCTTACTGCTTGTTGGTCCTGTAGTTCCAGAGCCTTGGGACTCTTTGATGGATGCCGTCTCAGAGGAGGGGTCGAAAGTGGGAGGTGGAGGGGGAGGGGGCACAGTGTCAGACGTCTCAGACAGGTTCTCGCTAAGTGTACGCAGTACCACCGTCATGTCATCCTGACTCAGAATCAGCTGTGAGATAAACAGATGCAGATGCACATTGATATAATGTACCTACAATATGAACTGAAGACGGTGATTCACACCGATTCACAGAGCAGACTAGACATGGAGACGGAGACCGTAAAGCCTAACTTACGTGACCACGTCTCTCCCTCAAAATAACGAAGATTCAACTGAAGAATATCACACATTGCATCGTTTTCTGACGTAGCTGAAGCTACACAGAAGAACTGTACCTGGACTGCACTTTTTTAAATATTTAACTTTAAAATTTTATAATGGAAATCAAAGGGCTCTGATCAGGCTGGAACCTTGCCCACATTTGGAGTCATCATATATTATATATATCAATCAATCATATATCTCACGGATGACAGAAGTCATATATGACTGACATCACAGGCTGGGCATAATGTCCGAGATCCACATTGGAGCCACACCGTTCTCATGTGGATTCCAAGATCAATATGATTATATTTTTGCTGTACTCATTTTGTTTCATTAATTCAACTTGTTACTGTAATCATATCTTTTATAATGACCTCAATTATGTTTGGCCAGTATTGCAGGTTGACAAATGTAAAGCAATGCTTGATTTCCCACATGTACACATAAACACATCTACTGCCTTCTCTCTCTCTCTCCCTCATACAGTCCCTCATACAGTCACTCACATTCATGGGTTTGAGGTGAGCTGTAATCTCTATATCAGGTATCTCGTGGTACCAGGTGGATGCCAGGTTTCTCTGGATAGACAAGTCCAGGTTAACTGGTTTTAGCAGCTGAGTCTCTCCTTGAAATCGTTCCGCCTCATATGTGGTTCTGGAAGCAAACAGAGCATGCAGGAATTGTAGATGGAAACAAGATATGGAAGAAAGTAAAAAGCAAAGAATCTCTCTTCAAAACTACTGACTCCTTAATGAATTGTGAAAAGTACCAATTTGTGATAACAAGGAACAAGAGCCTAAAACGAGTGCTAATGGCTCCTTGCTGACCCTTACACCCAATCAAAGTGGTCTGAACCAACCATGATTGCTATTCTTAGAGCCCTGGGCTTTCATTGGGGGTTAAAATTTTGCCAGCATTTTATAATAACAGATTACGTTCGGTGCCGAAATCTCACCATTGAGCTGCGCAGCGCTGTTTACACTGTAGACCCCACGACATGTATTCCATGAGAAAAAAAAGCATGTCTCCATTTTAGCCGATGGTGCTGGCTATCGCCTGGAACGATAACATCGCGCACGCGAGTAACAACGGTGGAGCGATCGTGCACACAAAATGAGTCGTTTTCCCCAGCGTAAAAAGTTTCGGAGTTATAGGGGTTTTAGAGAAGGAAATAGAGCGGAAGCGGATGTGCGCCATGTTTCTTGACACGATGATGCATCTGGCCCATCCTTGTCAGATTCACCGTGGGTGATCCCAAAGCTGCTCCAGCCCTCCCGTATGGGAAAAAACGAAAAAAACAAAAAGACCAAAAACACGGTTCGGACCGTGATCGGCACCAGAGCGCTACTATGTGAAAACACGGTCCAGACCGTGATCGGCACCCGATGTGTTAATTAGCATTAATTCAAAGTGCTGTTTGTGTATTGACTACATCCATACAGAACACTAATATTACGAGGCAATAAAGCGTTTTTTTACCGCATATAAAAGCATGAACCTGTATGAATGTGGTATCACCAAATGAACAGTTCCGATTGTTTATTCGCCACACTACCGGTGTGTAAGGACCTTAAGGGGAAATGCCATGGGGTCACCAAAATCAGTAGGGGACATTGTCATTTCAGGCACTAAAACCATCTACACCTAGCCACATTTCAACAGTTGTTGGTTTTCTCTCACCTAGAGTGTTCAGCCAAAAGCCAATTTTGGTTAATGCTTAGTGGCATAATTAAATTCCGGGAAGTAAAAATATACAGCATCACATATAGAGGCGCTTCAATTATGTTACTCTTTTACAGATGGTCTTGCACTCACCTGTACATCTTGAGATCACTCAGTCCCACTGACATCATATCCACTACAGGGGGGATCTTTGTGTAGGTTTTGGACGGCATCTTAGTAAAGTGGTTCTTGACAGAGATCAAGCCCAGGTCGGCTACGATGACATTGGTAGAGGAGGAGGACTGGGGGAGGAAGATGACAGGAGCGTTGAAGTGGACGTTAAGAGCGATGCGCATGCTACGCTCTGCCAGTTCCAATACACCCGTGGCAGCCTTCTCTGCCACCTGCGCTGTCACCTCAGCCAAGGCCTCTTTAGCCTCCTGGAAGTTGTTGATGAAAGCCTGGGGGACACAGATGAAAGATCAGCAAATTTGTAAATGTATATGTTATTAAGAGTGAAAGTTTGAGGATGCATCTGAAATACAGTATAATCTGCACAGGATAAAACAGACACATTATAGCATCTAGAGGTAAATTAGAGGCTAATTGTGGGTAGTTGGTGACTTGGTAGGTGTAATTAGATATATCACATATGTCTACCTATAGTTTCAACAGTGAACCAAACTCTGGTGCACTAGGAAGCGAACCGAGACCCAAATTAATTGGCGGAACAGAATTTGTTTATTTGGTTGGCATCAGAGTTCAAATGAGTTCCAGCGCAAACGAAAAGGACTTTCCGTCAACAGGATTTGTTTTAATCAAAATAAAACGTCCAGGAATTGAGCTGCTTAATTTGACAGAAATTGATTTGAAATCGATTTTCTCAAAGATGTAATCAATTCAATAAAAGTGATTTGCAAGTGAGTGCAGCAAAATCAAATTTTGTGGGTTAATTTGGGGTAATTTTATCAGTGTATCATTGTATTAAAAAATGTTACAAAACATGACAGCGCTATGTGTGGGATTCTAATGAAGCCTCTAAACAAATATGATCTCAACATGTCATCTATCTTACCAGTATGGAAGAGAGAAACTTGTAGAGGAAGATGACTTGGATGCATCCCACATGTAGTGTTATGGAAGTGTCTACTTTACACATATCCAGATAGGCGTCTCCCTCTGTGGCAGCTGTATAGTTCACCATGCGGAAGTTAAACACCTCCTTATCTGCTATGGACACTGCCTGGGGAGATCGAACATGGACAAGATAGATGG
Organism: Gymnoscopelus microlampas; assembly: GCF_963454915.1. Lineage (NCBI taxonomy): Eukaryota > Metazoa > Chordata > Actinopteri > Myctophiformes > Myctophidae > Gymnoscopelus > Gymnoscopelus microlampas. The sequence continues at coordinate 29,886,561 of NC_139941.1, forward strand.
GACTATAATATAATTTTGTTCTTGAAATTGTCTATTGACTTGTACACATACTGTACAGTAGGAGATTATTCACTAGGAAATTAAGCCTTAACTAACCCTTTTTTAATAGTGATTCATCATACCTTCTTGTAAATAGCATCTTTGTCACAGTCCAGGATGACAATGTTCTTCAGGTTGGCCAGAATCTCCATCTCCTTTTTCCTCATCAGAACCTGTGACACTAGACCTGGACAGTTACAGCACGACATCACAAAACTACACTTAAGACTCCTTCAACTACCTAAGTAGAACGTGGCTTTCAATAGTTTTACTACTCATGGCTTCAAATGATCCACTTGGTGACATAATGTACTTTGCACAATTTTCTGCAACGCTGTTGTTTGACAAAGTATAAATTAGGATTTAACCATAACTAGACCATACCCAGGGATGCTTGCAGTTTTCTTCATTTTATAGCAGGATAGCATAGTTGTATGATATGATAGGATATTAGTAGGAGGATTATTGTAGGATAGGATTTTATAATTTAGTAAGATAAGGCCTTGAGCGTGTAATGCGCAGTGGGGGAAATGTATACTGTACCTTCAATGCTGATCTCAGAAATCCTGGCTTTTTCTCCTCGGATGAAAACCTTCAGACAGTCGAGATTTGCTGTGATGTGCAGATTCACCACATCCTCAAACTTCAATTTCTTTGAAGCTATGGACAAAGATGTAAGAAGGAAAGAGGAGGGAAGAGAATGAGAGTGAGAGCTAACTCAGGAAAAGATAATTATACAGCCCTCTGATGGGCATATCTTGACCAAATAGAAAAAAGGGCTTGCAACTCACATCTATATTGCGTGAAACCTTACTAAACAATATTCTGATCCTACAAAGATCTTCAGGTAAAAGAAAATAGGTTTTTGTTTTTTACTGAAGAAGATCCATGAAGGAACAAAATGTTGCTTAATAAATGTTTGGAGCAACATAGAAGTGAGTTGCGAACCATTTTTTCTAAATGATTTCACAGTTTGTTTGGCTCTGCACCAAGATACTGTAGGTGAATGTGACTGTTTTGAGCGTTTAACCTATCTTGACCAAACTCACATTCTGATTAATATCAGTTGTGGGTGGGAGGGATAATGCATAATGGGGAAAATATTAACTTGGGTGTCTCTTATTCCTATTCTGTGAAGTCCAAGTCCACCAGCTCTTTTGCACCACATATTTCAGCCCAGGATGATCACAGAGGAACCGGTTTACAACTCCATGGCATGACCTAGAATCTAGAATTAATTTGCCCGTAAAATGATCTCCACCTTGGTCGAGGCTCTGGCGAGATGTGGTGAGAGCGGTCTAGGAGATGCTTCTCCTCAAACATCCAACAGCAGGCCAGCTATTAAGTCAGTGGTGCGGGCAGCTTCCACATTCACTTTGATCCCTGCTATCCTGAGGTTATTTCTACAAAAGAGTCCCTCTAAATCCTTGCATTTCTGCTGTATTGCCCTAAAATCTGTGGACAGTGCTTTACCTCGCTTTCCAGCGCAGTAGTTTAGTCTGACACATCTCTGGCAGCAACTTCAATTTCTCAGATCTTGGCAGAGTGTGATTCACTGGCTGCTTTTAGCGAGGTGATTACAAGGCAAATCTCAACCTGAAAGTGCTTTAGCTCCAATCGAATCAATCTGTAACTGTTGTCGATACAAGTATCAATGGTAAAACATAACATACAAATTTGCTAAAAGAAATCCCCGCCCGCAGCAGACCGATGGCCCCAAGAATATTAGCCTCGTTGTCAGAAGTTAGAGAGGCCATTTCCTCGATGGCCTCAGAAGGTGAGGCCGAGACTTTCTCTGTAACAGGTTGGCTGCCATTATTTTTTCGCAGTCACGTGCTGTATGTTCTGTTTTCAAGTGGTCGACACGTTAATTACATATTAGGGGAATCAATAGGAGAACACATCAGTTGCTCACTGCACACTCCTGGGAGTCCAGGCACTAACATTGTAGGCGTTTTATTATTATTAACACATCGGGTGCCAAACACGGTCTGAACCGTGTTTTCACAGAGTAGCGCTTCGGTGCCGAACACGGTCTGAACACGCGTTTTCACTCTTTTTGTTTTTTTCGTTTTTTTCCACACGGGAGGGGCTGGAGCAGCTCTGGAATCACCCACGGTGAATCTGAGAAGGAAGGGCCGTATAGATCACCGTGCCAAAAACATGGCTCCCCATCCGCTTCCGTTCTATCTCCTTCTCTAAAACCCCTATATCTCCGAAACTTTTTTACGTTGGGGAAAACAACTAATTTTGTATGCACGATCGCTCTGCCATTGTGACCCGTGGTAAAGATGTTATCGTTCCAGGCGTTAGCCAGGACCATCGTGCAAAATGCACGCATGCTTCGTTTCACATGGATTGCTCGTCGTGGAGTCTACAGCTTAAACAGCGCCGCACAGCTCAACGGTGAGATTTCTGGCACCGAACGTAATCTGTTATTATAAAATTCTGGCACCGAATGTGTTAAAGATAATATGGTGTCCTATGATGTGAAGATAACACAAATTACCTGCATAGTACTAATTACAGGGTGTATTGTATTTGTGTGTTCACAGGTTAACAATACTACTTAATCCTTTATAAAATACAGTATAACATTACTCTGTCTCTTGGCAACCACGGATTCCTCCTTCTTTTCTTCCTCTGCCTCTGCCTCTACCTCCGCCTCTCCCTCATCCTCTTCTGGGATAGTAGGCAGCTCATCCTGTCCTCCCTCCTTCTTGGTGGGTGGAGGGAGCAGACTGCTGAGGAAGTTCATGGTGTTGAGGAGAGCCTCTGTGTGGAGGTGCACGTCCAGCGATGAGAAGCTCGCCTGGTGGGTAATATTCAAATATGTATGTAAGCAAAAGGGCATTATTTCCTTACGGAGTTCCGCACAGCAGAAAAGAGTACATATATATTTAACTTTACAAAGACAATATTGTGAAAATTCCTAAAGATAACTTTTGAGTTTCTCTCACCTTGATTAGCTGTTCTGTGTTTTTATGTTGAGATTTGAACTCAGGACCATTCCTATCAGCCTGGAAATGGCAAATCGTAATTAGAGACGACCAATTCAACCACTAAAACCCTACATACTTTGTTGAATGAGTCCCCGAGGAGTCTATATTAGGCCCCCTCCTTGTTTCCCTCTACACCAAATCTCTTCGCCAAAAATAGCCGATCGACAAGCTCGCAAAGTGTTGTGAGCTTGTAGATTGGCTATTTTTGCCGAACGTTCGCCCCCCCAGAACAATAAAACAGAACATAGATTGTATTTGTCATTGCACCCACGACAGTGACTGAAGTGGATTGGAAATGTACCTTAATGTACTCCACCATGAGCAAGTCCACCTCTGTGTTGTCTAGAGTGGTGATGAGTTGAACCTCCTTCTCCTCAGAATCTTAAGACAGCATGAAAAGAAAAAACAAGCATAAAAACAACAGAAACTCTACGGAGATGTAATACACCGCTGATTCATCTCCAACCTGATATGACAATATTTGAGACGATAATCCTCCAAGAGTTGCACTTGGAACAACACCAAAATCGAGTACTGTTGAAAGTTTAGATCTCAAGCCTGCTGTTGAGTCACTACTGACCCATGTACTCAGGGCACTTGAGGCAGATCTCACGCAAGAACGTTTTTGATGACATGTCGAAGGTGCGCAATTTGAGCTCAGTGCCCAGCCTTTCAATGTCCAGGTGAAGGACGGTGATCTCCTCATCCCCTGATAGACGACACAGCTGTACAGACATCTACATAGAGACAGATTGCAGGACGAGGAATAAGATAAAAGAATAAGATAACGTGATTATATTATTTAGAAAATACCATATGTAGATGTAGATATAGATTGTCTATAACCTATATATATCAGAGGTAGTATTATTGTCAAATGGATTAGTTTGTTTGCTTCAACAAAGTGAAAATTCTTTGACTGTCTTGTAATGTTACCTCATTGATCTCAAAATTCATGAGGAAATCGGTCATGTTCTTCTGAGGATCCTTCTTGACAAGGCCTTTCCACCTGACCGATTCAGAGCGCCGCAGCGTACCGGGCATGTCCGAGAAGAATGAACGGTCATCAATAGGAGAGGTAGGAGCATCGTAGAACAAGTCTTCCTCTGAACCTGGAATGGGGGCACACACACACACACACACACAGTTTTACATTCAGTCCTGGCCATAAGCTGTTTGCACCCCCCCACCACCACCACCTGTACACCCCCTCTATCATAATACCAGTTGTACCTTTCCCTCCCCCACCATTTTCAGAATACAAGTAAGACGCGCGAACGCAGCTCGAAATATGTTGCAGGTGTGTGCATTTTAATCAGAGCATTGTCTACATTCCTGCGTTCTTCATGGCCACACTGTAGTGCAGGCGTCTGTGTGTGTGTGTGTGTGTGTGTGTGTGTGTGTGTGTGTGTATGAAACCCTGCTCGGCACTCTGGCGCACTCTGGAGGCTGCACACAGGCAGTGCATGCACACAGACAGACACACACACACACACACACACACAAGCCGAGCAGGATTTCATAGTAAGCTCCACTTGGCGTTCGCAATAATACATGCTTTTTCTGACTCTGCTCTTTTACTGGCTGGTGCCGACTCCATTTCACCAGGTTCAGTTCTGGTGCTGGCTGATGCTGGTTCTGGTACTGGCTGATGCTGGCTCTGTAGCACTGAGGTGTGTGCTGGTACTGGCTGTCCAAAATGAACCTGCATCCCCTCTATTAACAATTGCTCCCATTAAAATTGGCTTAAGGGAGGACCGGCCGGCCAGCAGACCACGTCGTCACACTCATGCCACTATGACTCAGCCATAACCATATAAGGAGTTCCATATATGGGCACAAAAGGGGGCATTCCCATGTATGGGCATATACTGATGACATCAGCAATCTCCATATATGGGCATAAAAGGGACAAGGACTAACAGATACACGTAGAGTTTGGGCCACCGCATAGTGGCCCAAACTCTAGATGTGAGGGCATCATAGCAGCCAAAACCTCTAGTAACATTATAATGCCATTTCCTGCTGATTCCATACTGAGAGGGAATTCAACAGAAACATTACATTTATGAAGCAGTGAGAGCTCTAAGTAACTTAGTTAGTATCTCACCTAGTGAAGTGATGCTGATGGTCTCACATGACTCAAACATCACTGAGGAGCGCAGGTCGGTCATATGTCTCCTGGGCGTGAGTGTGGGGGTGAACTGCTTTGCCTAAAGGCAGGAAATATTTGTTTTATTGTACAACCTACGGTTCAAGAGTTATAGGCCAGAACGTAAAGCAGTCTGGTATAGTGCCACCATGAAACATTTGTGGTGGAGTGTCTTCCTTGAAAGATTTGAGCATCTTTCTTGGCCTGCTTGCAGTGCTATGAAAAGTTTGATGCTGATAAGTCCAGCAGTTTCCAAGATAAGCTGTGTACAGATAGATAGACAGACACACACAAACAGGGGCGCAAACATAGTGTCCGACTCCCAGCCTTCCTGTCTGTAATTTAACACTGGGATTTTATTTGTACAAATGTGTAGGAAACCCTGACATTGTTACCTTAGGAGTGGTGTGGGAAGCAGTGGCAGGTCTGCTCTCAGGAAGTGGGATGCTGTTTATCAACTCCAGAACACCTCGAACCTTATCGTCCGAGATACGAAGGGATAACAGAGGTAGCTCCCCAGACATTTTAAACCTGTAACATGTACACAGGCATAATAAGACATGAATACAAATAGTCAGAGACACATAAATATGCCAGACGTGCACATGCAGCGAAGAATAGATGCTCAGCACCTCGTCACACTGCTGGCATTTTCAGCATAGCGTAAATACATGGTGCTCCCAATGAAACCCTTTAAAACAATTTAAAACACATGCTGTGCTCAGGAAAAAAGTGGGAAATGCGGCCTACTCACTTGGCCATGCGTGAGTCTGTGACAACCATGGCCCTGCTGAACACCACCTTCAGATCCACCGGCTCTAGGATGTGGAGCGCCGACTGTTTCAGCTTACGAGCCTTCTTCCAGTCCCCATCTGACTCACATAGAAAACAACATTAACCAATGATGTGTGAACCATCCTTGTCCTTATGTGCTTTAACCACCTAAACACAAGCATGCACAGCCTAACTTTTTGCACCTAACGTGCATGCACTGTATATGCGTGTACTGCACCTGGTTTGCTGTAGAGGAGCTGCAGACTCGTGAGCTGTACGTCAAAGCTGTCGTACGCTCTGGACATGATATCCTCAAAGGTGCTGCTGGACACTGACAGCTGTGGTAGATCCTTCTTGCTCTGACTCGACACCTGGTGGCATAAAACAACTTGAGTTCATAACACATTAAAAGTTACATAATTCTACCGGAGCTCAACGCAGAGAGCTCAAAAGCAGAGATTAATCTTTCAAATGAATGCTTTGTTTTAGAGTTTGTGCTGGTTGGGAAACGCTGGCAATGAAGGAATTTTTACGTGATCACTTTTCATACAATTGGAAGTGTGTTCAATGGGACAACTATTAAACTATACCTTGTAGGTATGTAACAATTCACTCAATTCATGATTCAAGGTTCAGGTTTCCCAGCTTGGATCTAAGGAGAGTCTCTGACCTTCAAGTGTCCCAGATCCAGCAGTATGATTTTCTGAGTGGAGTCATAGAAGCCGGTCTGGGGAACGATGACATAGGATGCCATCAGGTTCACATTCAGGTCTAGAACTTTTTGTGTCTCAATCACATACATCAGACCTGAAAAACAAAATGACAAACACAATGGTAATTATATCCGGACATGTTGGGAGTTATGCTCTAGATCACATGTATGTACTGTTTGTGTGTGTATAACTGACCTGTGGATGTACGGTCCCTGAATTGCTCCAGTTTCATCAAGGTAGCGTTGGTCAACTCGTCTAACTGCAGGTCTTCAGGGGGCATGAAGAACGCTGACATGCTGTTTACTGTTGTCTGCAGAAGTGAAGTGAACACACAAAAACACAAAGAAGGATTTTCTCAAACATAAAATACCCCAAAACATTCTAAGTTAAACTCTTAAAAGGAACACTTCACTCATGTTCAACCATGAGCAACCGTTGGTGCTCATAAGAATAATTATAAGAATAAGCACCATTTCCGTCAACTCACTGTGTGTCATTGGTTGACAATGGACAATTCAGAAACCTGCCTACCAATGACGTCATCAATGGGGATTCGAAGCTAATAGAAACCGCAGCCTTTCTTTTCCTGGAAAGTTAGCATGCTTGTTCTTGCATTCATAAGAAATGTATACAAAAGTTTTCAATGTTGTTTAAATTAGGTTTCTGAACTGTCCACCAATGAGACGCCGTGAGTAGTAGTGAGTAGACAGAAATGGTAACTTTTACCTCTACACGTGCATGAACCCAGTGATTCTGTACCGTTTCACGTTTTGCACTCACACACTCTCACACACAACTCACAGCATCATAGATGATTTCCAGGGGCTGTGACTCAACGTGGAGCCTCTGGGCAGCACTCTCATCCAGTGGGTTGGTCTCGAACAGGATGCTAAGAAGCGGGGTTCCTGTTCCCGTGGCAGCCTTCCTTGATGACAGCAGGGTGGGGGCGGCCCGGTCACCGCCCAGCCCCGTTACCTCAAACAGAGTGAGCTTAGCTATTAGTCTGGAAAAGGAGAAAGAAAAAGAATGTCAGAAAATGAGAGCCATCAGGTAAAGGAAGCTTAGCAGGGGACGTCGGCTTGACTCTGGATGTGGAGATTTGAACCCAGCATACACACTGCAAGAAAATACAAATGTTTTAAAGAACGTACTTGTTGGCTTGTGCTCCAGGTCTCTGCGTGAGAATGGACTTGAGCTCTCCAACAGTCAACTTAATGATCTCATTCTGGTCCTCGTTGTTGTCTTTGAAGGACACAGAAAGCTTCTCCATGTGGAAATCAATCTTCATGTCCTCAAACTGAAAAACAGAGAAGAATATCGAATATGGGATTGATGTTGATAATGTCATGATTACATGACATTGTGTGGTCTCACACACATTCATGGAGGGCAGAAACTCACATCCTTTGGCAGGTTGTGATTGACAGTGGCCTCGCTATATCCAATGGCAGTGTAAAGCTTGGCCTTCTCACCAGGGCTCATGAAGTCATCAAAACCTTAGGTAAGAGAGCAGGACAGGATGGAACAAATTAAATTGAAACACATGGGAGTTTTTGAACTGATATGAATATTATGAGATATACACACAGTGGCCCTCATTTATCAACGGAGCATATAAACCGGCGTATATTTTTCCATATATTCGGCCGTACGCCAACGTCGAAGTCACATTTATCAACGAATCCTACACAGCCGATCCTAGCGTACATTTGGTCGCAGCCTTGATAAATGTCACGGCTGAAACCGAGCGTCATTTAAATAACACGCCCTTAAATATTCTGGAAACACCTCGATTTTACGACATGAAGAAGCGAAATTCTCTCTCTCTCTCTCTCTCTCTCTCTCATATAGCAGTACAATCTTTGTCATGTAGGCTTGTAGCCAACATGAATGACATATTATGATACCAATCCCATCGCCATGAATGGAATACGTTAAAATTTAATTTATTTTTTATTTACCCCATACCGAGCAGTGCGCGTTCAAGTTACACTAAAATAAAGCAGTCAGACTCGGGCAGGCTGCAGTGATTCCGTGCCGCCACGTTAATAAGAGATTGGAGCGTCAGGTTTATATCCTTAACCCAGCCAGGTCTTCATAACTCTCTATGACATAACTCCATACCATAGGACAAGCTAAGTTTGTACACCTCACTGTCCATGAAAAGATGTTCGGGAGTCCCGAAAATGCGCTCGCAGAAGTGCTTGTATATTTTGAAAATAGCAGATCTATAAGCTCACAACGCGTCACGATGCGACCCGTTGTGAGCTTGCAGATCTGCTATTTTCAAATAGCCAATGCAGCCAGATCTGCAAGCTTAACCGAATGACTGTTAAAGCAGTTTGTTTAAATTACTTAATGTGCTATATTTTCACAGGGATTATTTAATAGTGTAGATATACATTTAGGAGTGGATTATGTGTCCAGATGCCTGTCAGACAGTCAGACAATGCTGCTCCGCAGGTCTAGGATGGAATAAACGGGCGCAGCCAAAGTCAACAACTGCTCTCTACCAGATGTGAGATTTCAGCGTACGGTAGGATGAAGCCAACGTCAGGACATATTGATAAATATACGCCCATTATTTGGTCTGCACCGCGTTGATAAATGAGGGCCAGTATGTGGACCAGTTCCTTCCCAGTATATAACCTTCAATCTTCCAGTACGTCTGTATTTTAATATAGCCTACCACCAGTTTTGACTTCTTTAGGCTGTGCATCAGGCTCTCCTCCCCAGTTCCACATCCATCCGAACCAGCCCTGGGACTCCTCTTCCTCCATCTTCACCCCAGGACGGTAGATCCGCAGACCCGCCTTGCTCGCCTGGGAAAGAACAACACTCATTAGCCATTTACAGTAGTGCACCTCTTTGGGAGGTCCTGTCCTGGTTGGACAACAGATAAGAGAAGACAAAGAAAGAATCTGTCACTAGCTAAAACCTAAAATCTTTGTCAAGTGGTTTTAACACAGGCTGATATGTGGTCAGTCTGCCAGAAGCCTTGACGTTGTCTTTTATTGCTCACTTTTGCACAGGCTTGGTCATAAACCCTTTGGCATAAATGGATAAAAAATTAAATACATATGTATTGCCTGTGCATGTGCACGCGTGTGTGTGTGTGTGTGTGCGTGCGTGCGTGCGTGCGTGCGTGCGTGTGTACTTTCACTCAGGCAGAGACTTAATTACAATGGGAGTCCCAATTAATCCTACAGATGTAGATACTCATCATCCTCCACCAGTAGGTCTTACCTCCATCTCAGCCTGCTGCCTGGCCAGTGTGATGTTAAATATATCCAGCGTCCTCTCAGGCTCCTGAGTACAGACAGAGGAAACACATTGATTAGACCTTACAGCAGCTCCTCTCAGGCTCATTATGGGAATGGTTCAATTACTTAATGTCCGTCATCAATCACATCAGGAAAAATACGACTGCAGAGGAGACAGAGGGGACACCATGAGACGTAGGGGGCAAAAAAAAAGAACAGAGTTCAGGGAATCGGTTTGACGCAGTGGTTGTTTCAATAAACTTAGGAGAGGCATGATCTGCATCTGCACATAGAATAGAATATATACAGTATATTCAATATAACTCTATTTTACCATTCAGGAATATCGGTACAATCATATGCTGTGCTTGTGAGGGCATTACATTAACAAGTAATTTGGTTAATAATGGGCTCAAAAGCATTTTGCACTTCTAGCCAAAATCGACACGACTTGTAGAAACTGCAATGATTTTTTTTTCACCAGGAGGACCGGGGGCACTTTCTTTTTATATCCATTCTACACAATTTCTTTTTCAATTATATTTCTGACAAGCTGGAAGTATTTTGAGCATTTCCATACTAAGTTGATTAGTTGATTATTATTTTTTACACACACACACACACACACACACACACACACACACACACACACACACACACACACACACACACACACACACACACACACACACACACACACACACACACACACACACACACACACACACACAACTTCCAGCTTGTCGGAAATATAATAATTCTTCAAATAATATAATTTGAAGAAGCAATAACAACCAGAATGCTGAACTGACTTGACATCAGTAAGTCAGGGGTTAAACAAAGTCGTTCTCAAAGAATATCGAAAAAATATCAACTCAGTATGGAAATGCTCAGAATACTTCCAGCTAGTCTGAAATATAATTGAAAAAGAATGTGAATTGTGATATCAAACGATATAAGCTAATTTAGGTAAAATTACAGTGTAGAATGGGATATAAAAAGACTAAACAGTCCCCGGTTCTCCTGGTGAAGAAAAATCATTGCCGCTTCTACAAGTCGATTTCGGCTTAAAGACAGCACAAATCTGTTGCATAATTGTGCAGATTTGTAGGGGGGAAAATACACACACTTGTAAATTCTTGATTACACGTTTGCAGCTGCCAATCTACACATTTGTGATATTTTTTTCTGTGACTACAAATTCTATTATTTTCAAATGGCAACTGCACTTTTGTATATTACAGTGTACCATTGATAATGCAAAAAATGGAAAAGCGGCTGGAATAGAGGGCCTTTATAATGAAGTTCTTAAGGCTCCCAATATATTACCAGTTTTGTTTAGTTTATTTCAGACATGTTTCAAATATGGTATTATCCCTTCCCTTTGGTATAAGTCTATCATTAAACCGATTCCTAAATCAGCTAAGAATGACCCAAGGGTCCCTTTAAATTATAGGGGCATTAGCCTCATGAGTACGGTTTACAAACTATATTCAAGTATCCTGAACAGCAGGCTCTCTTATTATTTGGAGGTATCTGATGCACTGGCTGATGAGCAGAATGGATTCAGGAAGCACAGGGCCTGTATTGATCACATCTATACTGTAACCACAGTGATTAGAGCAAGAATTGAAGAGGGAAAATCTACTTATGCATGTTTTATAGACTTTCAGAAGGCTTTTGATTGGGTTAATAGAGATCTGCTGTTCTTTAAACTACTCCAGAGTGGTGTTGATGGTAGATTTTACAAAGCTATTAAAGCATTATACCAGGTTCCTGTAGCATCTGTTCAAGTGAATGATTTTACTACTGGTTGGTTTTCAACACCATTTGGAGTGAAGCAGGGAGATGTTTTATCTCCCTCTTTATTCGCTATTTTTGTTAATGATCTAGTCCAGGAGATCAAAAACTCAGGCTTAGGGGTAATCTCAGATGATATTGTTGTAAACTGTTTACTTTATGCGGATGACATAGTCCTTCTGGCAGAGTCCGGAGATAATCTACAGAAGAAGCTGAATATTGTTCAAGTCTGGTGCTCAAAATGGAGGCTTATGATCAACCAGAGTAAAACTCAGATCATGCACCTTAGAAAAAAAGGTACAGTAAGATCTTCTCAGATTTTCTCATTTGGTACCCTGTCTCTGGACTATACTGATGCATATAAGTACTTGGGCTTTACACTAGATGAATTTATGTCTTATGATTTTGGCATTGGAATTTTGGCAGACTCTGCAGGTAGAGCTGTTGGGTCAATTATTAGTAAAATGAAATTCTGTAAAGATATTGGTTATTCCACACAGCTCTGTGATGCATGTGTTTGTCCTATTCTTGTTTATGCAGCTGGTGTTTGGGGTTTTAAGGATGTCAAAAAAGTCAATTCTATCCAGAATAGAGCCATAAGGTGTTTCCTTGGGGTACACGCATTTGCCCCTTCTCTTGCAATCCAGGGAGATAGGGGTTGGGAACCGATGGAGATTAGGCAAAAGGGAGAAGAGATACCCCTGGATAAAGGAAGTTTTTTCTATTCTCAGAGAGGCAGATTTGGCTTATATCTTTCATAATATGCTTCGTTGTAACATTAACCTGTTGAAAGAAAAAATATTTTGTAATTACAAAGAGAAATGGTCAAACGACATAAGGTCTAAGCCAAAACTTAGATCATATGTCCAGATTAAGCAGTGTTTTGGTACTGAGTCCTATGTCAAATCCTTTTTAACCAGAAACCAGCGGTCATTGTGTGCTCAGCTGAGAGCTGGTATCCTGCCTCTTGCTATTGAGGTAGGTCGGTTCTCAGCTGTGCCAGAAGAGAATAGAATATGCAATGAATGTGACCTGAAAGACGTCGAAAATGAATTCCATTTTATGTTTTATTGTACTCTGTATGACGATTTGAGGGTTCCTTTATTTTATGTAATGCAAAAACAAAAACCTGATATATTCTGGTAAGATGATGGCCAGAAGTTGGAGTGGTTGTTTTATTATGAGGTATTTAAGACAGCACATTTTGTTTCTAGTGCCTGGAGTAGAACACAATCTCATCTCTTCAAATAGGTTCTTGTCCGGTCCTCTGTTAAGATGTGAGGTAACAGGCCCAATGTTGTATTTTAAGTTGTATTTATGCAATCTGCCATGGGCAGGAAGCTTGAGTGTTTTAGTTTGTTATTTGTTTGTTTATTGTTTTTGAATTATTATGTCGGTTCATTGTTTGTGAAATGAAATGCTAGTGTCCTGTAAGTCCATATGGGCTGGGCTTCCTTTGGAAGCATGACACTTTAATAAAGAAAAAATCAATAAAAAAATCAATGTACAAGCTCTCACATTCCTCAATGTCCCCTGCTCGCTCAGATCAGGTTTTGCAACACACGTATCGAAACCAACTATGCAGCAATATCCGAGCGCAATAGTTTAACAAATTTGTGATGTGTGGAAGCAGATCTGTGCTGTTGCAATTACTGATTTGAGAGGTTGCAGTAAGCTATTTGAAGTTGTACTGGAAAATGGGCTCAAGTAAAAAACAAAATACATGTGCAAATGTTGGATTACAAGTGTGCAACTGCGATTTACACTGCAAATTCAGATTACGTGTGTGGATGACAGATTACACATTGCAAATTCCAACCTACAACTGCTTAGATCGCATATTACAACTTACGAGTGCTCAAATCAAATGTATTTGCTCGTGAATTTTGCAACATATCTATCTCCATAGATACGGTCTGGACAAGATCTCAGACAGAGTGCAAACCTATAGCCCCCACCACGGAGAACTTGTGGGGGACAAATAAAGTAAAATTAGGAATTAATTATAGAAACTGTATTGACAAAAAAAAGAGAGAAAAGTAAGGTTTTCGTTTTTTTTTGTTATAACACAGCCTTATATTTGATTGAGCATCCTCCTCTATTACTTATCATAAATGTCTGTATCCCTGCTGCTGCTCCTCCTCCTACAATACCACGTAAACCGCCGTCGTTCTTTCTTTTTGTTTGTAGGATTGACTCTTTTTTGTCAGTTTCAGATTTTGTTAGATCAGAGAGAGTAGAGAGACAGAGGGGTAGAGAGGGGGAACGAGTCAACACTGGTCTCCAGCCAAACTGAACACCGGGCACTTTGAGATGATGTGGTTGACACACTATCCAGTCAGCAACAGCTGCATCCTAGTCTTCCTTCTTTATAACAAACTATCTCCCATCACTCCTCCCTTTCTTCCACCTGTCTCCCTTCAGAAGATGATCTCCTCTTACTTCCTCCATTTGCTCTTACTTCCTCCGTTTGCCTGACTCATTCCAACCAACCAGCTCCTTCAGCACACCTTCTCCTTTGCCTCCAACATCAGCATCAGTCCTCATAGGCCAACAACCTCCTCCTCCTCTGATGTCCTACATCCCCAACCCTCTTGTTTCTGCTCCTCATCCCGGCCTCACCTCCAGATCTTTGAGCAGCTCCTCTGTGGGTTTCTTGCTGGTGATCTTCTCCATGTAGAGCTCTCGGTAGCGTTTCACCGTCTGCCGGTGCCGGCGGATGTGCTGCCACGACCACATGTGAAGGCGGGGCTTCACATCCACCTCCATGATGCTTGTGATCACGTACCACCACCTGCAGTGGAGTCACACACACGCCATGACAGCCAGCAATATGAATTATTCATAAATCCACGTCCAATGTTTGGTACCAAAACATAAGCTTAGGAGTATAGGTAATAGTTTAGGAAGGGTGTTTTCTGACCATATGGGTGCATTGTGGTGAACGTGGACCTCTGGCCTGTATTTCCTATACGGTAGGTTACGTGTCATCATATCCACTGAGCCCAGCAGCTCCAGAACGCTGATATACTGCAAGGAGGGAGGGCATAGGTCATCAGTTACTTACAGCACTGAGATGAAATCTCAGTACTGTAGGGGGGAAGTAGGTTTTCCCTTTTCTCAATGTTTTGACCTTTTACATCACTGCTCTGCTTCACACAAGCATTCACATTTGAATATACATACTGTCACACACATGCCTACCTGTGGTCTATTGAGCTCAATGGCCACCTCTTGGAGATTGACTACCAGGTCCACCTTAGGAGAGGAGAAATCTACATCCGACCTTGGATTCATCCGGAGTTTAGCATCCGCTGTAATCGGACGAAATACTGTGGACCAACAAGAAAATGTAAGTGCTGTGAAGCCAAAGGATAAAGTACAATTGTAATTGTTGAAACAAATAGCCTTTATTGTCCTTAAGGAATGGGGCAAGTACCTTGAACTCATTTTGAATTGGGGTGGGATCTGAAAGTTGTAAAATTGTGACGTATGTGTGATGTGAAGTACAATCCTGCAAAAATGTGTCTACTTTATGTGTTTAGTGGTCACATGGGTTTATGTTAAGTCAGTACTTAAGTCGGTTTATTTGCACATCATTGATTAATCAATTAATCAATGATGCCAAGACTTTATAGACAATGGGTGGCTGAGGGTGAGTAGAGTAAGAGCTATAAGGAGCACAGGTCTCCGCCAGGTCAACTAGGTTATTGTGGGCCAGCAATGTTCGAAATTCGGCAATTCAGAGTTGAATAACCGGGTTGCAAAAATTCTGTTCACCCAGTTAACAGTACCTGACAAGCACATCAATCACAACGTGTAAGCCCAGAGGTATTAATACAACTCTTTCTGAATTGATGTGCCGATTCTAAGGACTGGTTGACAATGAGACACTCACTGAAGTCATGGTTGGTGCGTCCAGAGCTGTGGTATGGAGCCATGCTGTTCTTGAGACATTGCTGTGGAACCAAAGAAACAGAAAGAGATGGTTAAATTTGCATCCCATTTCCTCCATTCTCGTTTTTATCATCATGTATTTCATCCTCTTTCTTTGCTGCATTTGCAACATTTACTAGATCAATTTTAAGATGCAATCTTCAAATCCATTCATGCAAGAAGTCTGTGCCTCAGTGGTTGAAATTAAATAAATGGCTCAGTGAAATGTGCATTAATCCCAGTGTGCATAAGTGTCCTTTCAAAACTAAGCAACAAGATACAGAATAATCTGAGAAAGTGGATCAAGTGGTAAAGCGTGATCCCCGACTTGTCTTGAAGAGGCTGGCTTTGACCTAAACAGGCCATGGCATGTCTAACCCATGCATGCCTGACACTGTCTTCTTAGCTCACAGTAAGGTCAGAATGACTCACCAGAGCTTCATCTGGACTGTGATTAGAGTAGAGCAGGGAGTTGACATTCCAGTAGGCAAACAGGTTGTCAAGCTGCACAAGCTGCAAAGTGGAATAACACATCATTATTACTAAGTAGAGAAACAACTAACCATTGTGCAAATTGTCGTGCTGAATGTGTGTAGCATTGTTTTTCAATGTCTGGTTAAAGCTCAGCACTGGGTAGTGGTAATTATTTTATTAATCCCATTCCCCACTCTCATATATATCAAGAGATCAAGGGGCAGTGGTTGAACAACTACCTTAAAGAAAAGCTTGGCATTCTCATCCAGAAGGCAGGGTTTCCAGTTCTCATCAGCGGTCTGTGGAATCATAAGTTAACAGTGGGGAAGAATTTACACAGTAGAATATATTAAATGACTGATGGAATACAAGTTAATTGCTAATCATGTGTGGCAGAAAGCACATTAACATATTGTTGAGCTGAAACAACACAGTACCAGAAGGCTGAGATTTTTCAGTGACACACCAAACGACAATGGACAGTTGGGATTGGTCACCTGAGAGAAAAAGGAGTAAAGTGTAAAATGCTTTATTCTTAAGTGAAGGGTTATGAGGACTAGATTGTTTTACCGTCAATGTTAATGTCGGTGTTGTTGTTGTGAGAAGTACAGTATATTTGATTTGAATACTCACATCATCCTCATAGCGGACATGGATGTTAGAAATCTTGACCTGTAGGTTCTTGATGACCTGAGTGACTAGCTTCTCCACAAAGGTGTCCTGCTTCTCTAGTGTAGGGTTCTCTGTCAATCACAGGGAAACATCACTTTAGAATTACACACTACTGGTCTTCGCCTTCCTAGTCTGTCAATCCAATCTCTTCCACAATCTTCGAATGTTCCAGAGACTGACATTTGAGAAGACAAACCTGTCATCTTCCATTGGAGAAGCTTTTCAAACCGAAAGGTATTCGACCAATAATGACACAGCATTCATAAAAACTCTAGTATCCAAATTCTGGGCAAGTCATAATTGGTGAACATTCAGCAAAAATAGGCAAACATTCAGCAAAAATAGGCAAACATTCAGCAAAAATAAAATATCTACATCTACAAGCTCACAATGTGCTGATGATTGGTTGCAATGCATTGTGGGCCTGTAGATCGACTATTTTCGGTAAAGAGATTTGTTGAGATTTGAAGACTGCAAAGGCAGGGTTTATGGAAGTGGGTAAATGACTGGATATCCACCATATTTACAACTCTTTTCATTGCCCTAAATTATACACACGTAGGCGGAATCGTGTGGACATTGAGACATCTTGAGACTATAGCCTTCCAAGTGCCCTGTAGAAAGCACCCCCCCCCCACCTGTTTCGTATATTTACACACTCTCTAACAAAGATCTAGTTGTGTATATATATATATATTTATACACATATACTATATACGCCTTTCCCCCTCCAGAAACGTTTGTGCTGTGTAGCTGTTTTATACTGTAAATCAGAAAAATAGGCATGTGATAAAAATTGACAGTCAATAAAATGATTCAGAGCGAGACATTATTATTACCTTTTTATATTATTGCCACACTGACACACTGACGCACCGACGCACCGACGCGCACACACACACACACACACACACACACACACACACACACACACACACACACACACACACACACACACACACACACACACACACACACACACACACACACACACACACACACACACACACACACTGGTGTAGAGGCTAACCTTGCTCGGCAGCCTTCTGCTTGGTCTCCTCTATCCTCTGCAGCTCTCTCTGGCGAGCCTCTTGCAGTTGTTTCTCTTCCTTATCAGCATCATACTTTATACCTGGAGAAGACGGGATGAATGGTAGCACATATTCACCAACTCACACAGAGAGTTCAAAAACACATACACACATACAGTACATACTAGCTGAAACTCTGGAAAGCTGTTAAATTGAAAACATACTGTATTTGGGACAGGGTTCATGGTGTGCTATAATAAGTACTTTGGGCACGTTAATAACTGCAAAAGCCCTGTTGTCCATTTGCTGAGATATTACTGCATGCTGTGATTGCAGTGCTGATTAGGATCGCAGACTGCTTGTCCAGTACCTTGGGATTTTTAGTAAGTATGAAGCAGCATTTTTCTTTTCCTCTGACATTGATATCCTTGAAATGTGTACATGAGAGTAAAACACGAAGTTACCCTGTGAGTTATAAAAGTTTACATAATACGTATGCTCTGTGACATGAGTAAAACTGTAGACTAAATGTACTTAGTCTTAATATTCCAAACACATATATCAAATTATAAATAGGTCATAAGCGTGTACTTCTGTGTTTACTGTGCAGCCACCTACTTTGCTGGAGGGTCCAATGCGTATTGCTATGGATACCATATAACCAATGCATCTTCATATTGAACACGTCACAGGCCTCATGAATCAACTACTTTCTCTTCCGTGTTGGACACAGAAGCACAGTGTTGTTGTTGTTATTACACTACTACTAGATGGAAACACAACTGTGCATGTAGGCTACTTAACAGTTTTAAGACATGGAAAATAATCTCACTGGCTGTGGGGACTATGAGCAGATAGACACCATCCAGTGTGGCCTCCACTGACTGGGTGTAGAGGTTTTTCCATGGGATCTTCAGCTCTAGCCGTCCTATTGAGACAAACACAGTGTCAAGGTATGCAATGGTAAAAGCAAAGTGCAGCAAAGTGCTATACCAGAAACTCACCTATGTGTCCCGCTCTAACTTTAAAAGGAATGTCAAGTTGACTCTGAAAAAAGAAGAAAAATCGTTTGCAAAAGTGTATGAATTATTCTACAATGAATCCATGATATATAAGATTTAAAATCTATTATTGATAGACCTAGATTGTTATGCGAGCAGTAACAACATCATTTTAACTTACCAAGGCATTTTCCTTGATTTCAAGATTTCTGAGAACAGCATTACCTGAGGTAAAGGAAGCATTTGTTTAGGGTATTTTCACAAAAAATGCTGTTTTACCAGGAGCCTAGACATGCAGTCTTGTCAAAAGCAGCAATGTCTAACAGCTACACCTAACCTTTCAGTAAAAGCTTTTGTTCATTGTACACTGACTTAGGTCAACAGTCAGGCTGTCTGACTCATCAATTATTAAGTCATTCATTAAGTACAAATCCCTATTATAAGCCACCAGAGACCTTAGTGTGTGTGCACAAACATAAATATAGAAAGCAAAACTAAAATGGTGTATGTGACTACAAGCGTAACATTACTCGCTGATCAAATGACCTGTAAGTGAACTGCTATGACTCACTCCACAACATCAATAGTCTGGCTGGTTATAACAGAGTAGAATATAAGGTTCAAATGCTCTATCAGAGGACAGAGAACTGATTGTGCATTCAATCAAACGGCTGCTCTAGCTTATACACAAATTCACACCATTTCCCTCTCTCACTCACAACTATTACTGAATGCACGCCACGGTCAAACAAACCCAAAAACTGAAATAGGGGAAAAGACAGGGAATTTTAACAACAAGTTTTAACAAGTAGGTGTTGTTATTGTTACCATTCCACTGTCTGGGACTGTCACTGAACTAGGAACATGCAATGCCTAGCCTTGGATCAAGACTATAATAGATGTATTTTATTGAGTCTGACTTTTGCTTTCATATAGTCAGACTATACGAAAGCAAAAGTCAGACTCAATAAAATACATCTATGATGATAGTCTTGATCCAAGGCTACGCATTGGATGTGAAAAGCTCGATTGACATCACAGAGCAAGCAAAAACCTTTTTAGCATTGCAGTACATATGAACATGCAATTAGTTCTGCAACCATAACATGTACAGTTGGGCTGTTGTTTGACAGTTAGAACTGTCATTATGTGGGTGAGAAAAGATTGCCACTTTCAAGGAGTTTAATGCAGCATGGTTCGTTTTGTACTGTATTCTTGAAATTTTCAGAATAACTACGCTTACTTAAAAGTGGCAACATTAGCAATTGGATTTGTTACATACATTCTTAGAAACGGTAACATTGGAGCTTTCCCCTGGCCTGACACAGTTAACCAACTAGCTCTGTGAAGGAGGTTATCATTCCTAGAGAGGGTGTGACTCTCTGACTGTTTTGTTTATCTTTCTAAACCTCTAATGTAAAATAGTAATGTCCTAATCTAATGCATTGGGCAATAAGTCTTGCCCCAAAGCGGCTACTAGCAATACGATACTGTTAAAGCTCGCTAAAGATATCTAGACATACAGCTACTAGAAAACAAGTGCACTTGTTGTCTGTCAACGGGAGGCGAGTCGATTTCTGACACATACTGCAGACACTGACAGCTGCATGATGACCAGTGGTGGAAGAAGGACTTATTTACTTAAGTAAAAGTAGCAATACAATAATTATTTTACAATATAACAATTTATATCTGCAAAGTAACTAAAGTGTTCAAATAATTGTAGTGGAGTAAACAGTACAATATTTGCCTCTGAGATGTAGTGGAGTAGAAGTAAAAGTATTGGAAATACTCAAGTAAAGTACAAATACTTCAAAATTGTACTTGAGTACAGTACTTTGTTTTGTCAAGTTCTTGTTTATGTATGCATGGATGTATTTGCTGTATTGTTCTGTCTATTGTACTTTCTGTATTTTTGTGATATTAAAAGACCCTCTCGAAAACGAGGTGATACATCTCAAGGGGTTATCCTTTCAATAAAAAGGTAGTGGTACTATATATACTTGTTGTACCTAGTTACTTTGTGCCACTGCGTGCGTGTAGCTACTAGAAAACAAGTGCACCAGGGCAGTGCCAGTGGGAGGCTTGTTGATTTCTGACACATACTGCACACACTGACAGCTGCACGATGATGACACTCACATGCCTGCTGGCTAACGTTAGTAGCCATTAGCTAGCTAGCTTGGTGAGCAGCACTAAACAACACAAAAGGTCTGATATGTTTAGTATACCTCCCCATATGCCGAGCTTGAGTTGAGAGCAGTCAAGGTTGACAACGTAGTCCCCTAAAAACCTGTTGAGGACATCCACCACCACGCTTTCGAAGACCATCTTCTTTCCGTCCGTGCGTTTCAGCTCCTTCTTGTCACCATGTTTACATTCAGACTGACTGTGGACTGTGTGATGACAGCTTAGCACTGTTTCCTGAAATATCAATGACGTCAGATGACAACGTAGGCTTGCAGTGGGCGGGGTGGAACGTTGACTTTACGCACCGTGAGATCATGTCAGGTAAAAGATAAGGTAATCAACTCCACACACACACACACACACACACACACACACACACGCGCGCGCGCGCGCGCGCGCACGCACGCACGCACGCACGCACGCACGCACGCACGCACGCACACACACACACACACACACACACACTCGTCTCTCGCGCGCGCGCGCGCGCACGCACGCACGCACGCACGCACGCGCGCACACACACACACACACACACACACACGCACACATTTGTTTTAGTTTTTAGTTGTTTTTTTGTTTTAATTTCTTTTTAAGTTCAAAGCACTAGACCCAATTAGTCTAGAGCACTGGTTCCCAAACTTTTTAGCTCGAGACCCAAAAGAGAAATTAGATGTCTCCCTGTGACCCAAACTAGTGAAAATAGCAGATCTACAAGCTCACAACCCGTTGCATCTCGATGCATTGTGAGCTTGCCTTGTAGATCGGCTATTTTCACTACTTCTTAAACATTCTTTTTTTTATGGAATTTCTTAGATTTTTGCCATTTATTTATGAAATTTATGAAAAATGTCTTCATTTGTTTTTAATTCATGAAAATGTTTTTGGGGGGAAATAATTATTAAAAATAAAAACTAAATGTAGGAAATGAAAAAAATAAAGGGAATATTTACTTGTGACCCATAAAAATGAACCCGCGACCCACAAATGTGTCCAGACCCACTGTTTGGGAACCACTGCACTAGACTTCGGTAAACTGTATTATTGCATGCATTTGTATATTAGTATTTATTTTTTAATTACATTGAGTCCACACATGTAGACTCTACATTCAATATAATCAAGCAACCTCTTTATTACTGGGAGGTCCATCCTCAGCCACTATACAGCCTGTAAAACTATACAAATTACGTAGCAGTAACCCCAGCACAAGGTCCCAGATGTGCTAAGATGTCTCCTTTGTTTCCCAGGCAGGCTCTGTTGTCCCTGGGGACAGATGTCTAGTGTGGTGGCCGGAGAGGCTCTCTTCTGTGCAGGTGAGAGGCCGGTAAGGTTCTGTGCTGGTGATTGATTGATTGATTGATTGAATACTTTCTTAGACATAAATGCAAACAGCACAAGGTACAGTCAGACATTTGGGCTAAAAGGATAACACACAGTTTCCATTTTGGTCCTATGTTATTCAATTCATCAACGTAGCATAAAAAATAACACCAAAATACAATATCATCAACAAATATAAAACACTATATGTACAGAGTAGAAAAGGTGGGGGGTGTAGGCAGTGAATGCCATCACCTTTCTATGGGAGAGGTGAGTTTACCTCCACCTTTGGTCTCCTGAAAGATGGATTTTCAGGCCTGTTTTGAAGGAAGCCAGTGATCCACAGTTTTAAGGAATGGTGTCAGGACATTCCACACTTTTGTGGCAGTGCAGTAGAAAGAGAATTTACCCATATGTGTTCTATAGGAGGGTGGTACCAGGTCATCGTTGTCGCTCCCTCTATTGTGGCTGTGGGCGTCGCTCACTTTTTTGATATTGAGAGCATTGAGGTCATTGAGGGCAAAGCAGTTTTGACTATCTTGAAAGCCAATCCCATTTTTAATTGCTTAACCCTGTCTTCTACCCTGAGCCATCCTAAACTAGTAAAATGTGTTGGAAATAGGTGGGTCAGAAGTAGTCGAGTCAGTTTTGGGAGTTCTGAAGCTTAGTCTTTAGTGACATTGAGATGTTGGATAACAGTGCCAATGTAGTCAGTCCCAATGTATGACCACCACCTTATGCCCCCCTACCAGCTGTACCATAGAGACTATGTAACACAATTTTGCCAGCACATGGTCCAGTGCATTTTGCCTCAGTGTCATATGCAAGGTGTACTTTTGGCCTCAGCCAAAAGTACACCTTGCGTATGTCACTGATCACATGACCTCAATCAAGAATACCTCAATATGTTGCCTAGAACTGGATAATTGATTGAGGTCATGTGATCAGTGACATACGCAAGGTGTACTTTTGGCTGAGGCCAAAAGTACACCTTGCGTATGACACTCAAAAAGTAAATTATCCAGTTCTAGGCAACATAGAAGGGGGCGAGGGAACTTTTTTGAGCGGTGCAACCGCTCCTATAAGAGGATTTAGGACCATCCGTGGTGAAAGTTTTTCTTTCCGTCGTGAAAATTTGTCTTTTGCTGTGACGCCATGCTGTGGAAAACACGCCCATAGGCTAAGCTTTGCAGGACGTGCTGTGATTGGCTAGCGAGACGCATGATGAAATTAATAATAATGTAAAAAATGTAAGCACGTCACTTCGCAGGATGTGCTGTGATTGGCTACCGAGATGCATGAAATTAATAACTCATAAATATCACCGCTCACTTCACACTGGGTGTGATTTTTGGGGCGGTGTAGCCGCCCCCTATAAGTGAGTTTTGGACACCGACCAAAAAAATTGTGTACCCCCTAACCCTTCCATTGTTAATGCAAATCGATACTTTTTTCATATCAGCCAATCACATTACAGCTAGTGTCATCACCACTAGCTGTAATGTGATTGGCTGACTTTGCAAATTCAGGACTGTGATTGGCTAGCGAAACACATGACACATGTGCAGCCCTATGAATAGCAGTATTTTTTAAAGTGAGTCATGTTGTGATGACCACACACCGCCCACTTCACACTGGGTGTGATTTTTTCTTATTTCCACACAACAGCTAAGGTGTATTAAAGACATATTTCAAAATGAGTGGTATTCCCCTATAGACAGGGATTAACAGGACACAGGTGAACTCAACAGACAATCAACACTAGGATAGGCTGGGGGACTAAGAGGACACAGGTGGAAACACTGACACAATCACAAGACTGGTTAGACAAGGCAGGTAAAAGTAAGTAGTCCCAGTGTAACACTGGAGCAATACTACAAAATAAGGGTGAAAAATGAGTTGACCTTTAAATTCACCTCAAGCAACTAACCTTTCTAGCTTTGCATACAGAATACTATGTTATGTTAGGCTATAGTGCTAATTTATTTTTGGTTCATTATAAAAATGGGATGGGATGAACTTGACACCATATTGTCAGTAGCCTACACTATTTAATGCGAAACCGCACATCAGTAACTGTTGTTTAGACACAAACATTGACTTTAGTGACCTCAGTATATACAGTATACAGTGTATTCAACTCATCATGGAAGTGCCACAGCCCAAACCATCAGCATCTCCCATCAGATCATGCAGTAGTTGTCAGCTTGGTTTGTGGAGCTGCTGCATTAAAGACCACTTTTTCACACAGATTTCACATAGCAGCTGTTCCAAGAAGGTAATATTTTCACCCCTGTCTGTATGTTTTTTCTAAAACAGCATGTCATGGGACCTTTAATTCAACCTTTTATTTAAGCAGGGAGCCCTACCGAGATCGGGGGTCTCTTGCAGGTTAGTTTACAGACAAACATTTACAATTACATTATAAGAATGTGTCCAAATAAAATATAGGAGAAACATCCAATGGAAAAATAGTATAAATCTGAAAATGTGGATGTCTACACTCTACTGAGCATTTTTTATTTGTTTGTCTGCCCAGTTGACAGTTGCTCTACCGATTTCACGGAGATTAACTGAGCTAATGGTTTAGTGATTATTCCTACCACTTTCCCTTGTCGCAGTATTGCTGACCTTGGTTTATCAACCACCTTCACCCTGAGATCCAGTACCAGAATGTTCTCCTGACTCAGCTCCGTGAAGAAGAAATCTTCATTGAATACAGGACTCCGGCAGTTCCTGATGGTGGTGCTGTTCTGACGCTGCAGCTTCCCTGGGGTCAAACACAGACTCAGGGTACAGTTCAAAGGTCTTTGGTCTCCGTCATCCCTCAGGTCCTCCACAGACACCACACGAATTCGGACTGTGGAGAGGGAGCAAAAAGTGGAGGAGGTGAAGGCAGTGCGTTCGGCAGACAGGCGGATCCTACCACGTCCCGGCAGCAGGAGGACGTGCTCCTGCTGAAGTCGCTCCTGACAGTGGAGAACATCCAGTGGGAAGAGTATGGGTGGGGCCAGGCTGACTGAACTGCTCACTGATTTAGGTAAGTGATTGGGAAAGCATGTTAAAGGTGATGCTTCCCTCTTCCACCTTTGCCCCTTCTCCTCTCCAGTGTCATATAGCAGAGGGCAGGATATGGCTGCTTTCAAGGAACAGGCTAATGTAGTGGGAGGTCTTTTCATCCCTTGACAGTTGTCTTCTTCGCTGTCTAATAAGATGGAGTTTGCTGAGGAAGAATTCTGTGGGGAGCCAGGGGGCGAAGAGTCATTGGAGGAAGGAATGTCACTATCGTTGCTTCCTGTCTCTGATAGGCTTTCAAAGGAGAACAAAGGAAGGAATCTGAGTGAAGTTGTGGTTGTTTTCTGCAGATTTCTTTCATACAACAATTTGGTTGCTTTCATAGGCAGGCTTCTGTCCAGTATATAGCCAGGAATCTGAGAGTGAAAAAGAGACTCTTTACGCAAAGTATTGGGGCTTTCATATATCCCTGCCAGGCCATATCCCTCCGCAGAGAATGGCAATGGCTTCTTTCTAGCCATTCGGGACTCTGTAGTTACTGTATCCACATCCTTAAACTTGACATCTATAGTGCTTGATGAAGCATGGTCCCTGTGCATCTCATTCTGATTGTGCAAGCAATCTTGAGTTCTCTCAGTGGCCAAAAGAGGGCCCCTCTTGTAGAGTCTTGGAGGTAGACAGAACTCTGGTATGGTGTCTGGAGTGAGGACATTGTGGTGCAGTTTTCTGGAGAGACTGGCTTTGGCAGAGAGTCCGAGATTATCCTGGGGAATGCTCTCCATGCCTTCCCTGATCTTTCCCAGCAGCCACATTGTTGTTTCTCTGGCAGAATTATAGACACCACAATGTCAGGGTGAAATTCCTGCACAGACAAAATAGGCAAATCTGAGCAAACACATTTTTCATTCATTCATTCATTGAAATTACACAGTAATTAAACGAATTTACAGTGTCATCGAGTAAATATATCCATCAACATCACAGTGTGTTGATAATAATTATAAATATTATTTTAAGAAATCACAATTTAGTAATAAATAAACATTTTCTTTAATCTAAAACAATGACATATTGTGGTGAACCATGGACAACATCTAATTTTGATGTATCCTACAGGCAGTGTTGTGTTCTAGTTTTTGTCGGAAGGTATACGCTACGATACGATGTGCGTGGTCGTGGGTATACGCTCTCGCGTTTTCAATGGATGAAACAGTTTTTGAAGGTATACGGTAGCGACGAAAAAAAAATCTCAAGGTATACGCCGTACACAGCATCTGACGGTAGAACACACCACTGCCTACAGGGTATTCAATGGGGTTGGTGTACAGAAGTCAAAGGCAGATCTAACAAGTTCAGTGCAAACTCTAGGCACTTTAAGTGTGAGACAATTATTTGATTGTATATGATAGGATGAATAATGAAGATGTGTAATTTGGACAATCTCCAATTAAGGCTTCATATAGAAACAGACGCCAATGGAACTCATGTCTCTCTGCTAGAAGGACCACCAAATCTCATACAATGGTGTAGGGATGTCCGATATTATCGGCCTCCCGATATTATCGGCCGATATTAGCATAAAAATTGATATCGGGAAAATATCGGTATCGGTTTTTGAATTTTTTTTTTTTTTTTTTTTTTTTTTTTTTTTTTTTTGGCTTTATAAATAAGTTACAGGAGTTCTTACTGTATATGGTGTGTGTGATATGAAATTTGAGCTTACCCTAATCACAATAATCCCCGCATATATCGGTATCGGTTGATATCGGTATCGGTAATTAAGAGTTGGACAATATCGGTATATCGGTTATCGGTAAAAAAGCCAATATCGGACAACCCTACAATGGTGAGTACCATCTACCTAAATGAATTTATAACGTTTGAAATACAACTCGGCAAAATCAAAATGATAGCCTGTGCTGACTTTCTCAATACTAAAATGTCTAAATGTTTCTAAAAATGGTGAAAGGTCAGGGCTTTTCTGCTTACCTGTTGAGTTCTGTTCTGTGGCTCTCTGGAGAATGTGGTGTCTGTGTGTTAGGTGCATAGCTGACGTACATTTAAAAGCCAATGTTAGGCACTGCATCACTGGTCACCGCCTGCCATCACCCATCAGACACAAACAGCCACCCACACAGCCACTCTCTCTCTCTCTCTCTCTCTCACTCTCACTCGCACACGCACACGCACACGCACACGCACACGCACACGCACGCACACACACACACGCACACGCACACGCACACGCACACGCACACACACACACACACACACACACACACACACACACACACACACACACACACACACACACACATATGTACACATGTATATCCCCATAAGAAACAGTATGGCGAGTGTTCAAAATAAACTTATACAGTAGGATGGATGGAAGTGGATGTTGGCCAAGTGCCTAGGCATGTTTCTTCTTACAGTAGGCTATGTTGTTATGTTGCTAAATTTCTCTGCCTTACAGCAAAAATGTTTTTACAGATTTCATTTGAGGGTTTTAATATCAAATGATTTAATATAAAGATCGGGCCTAGCCTGTTGAAAATATTATGGCCTCGCACATTTAGGATTCGACTTTTTTAAGAAAATATTTTTCAAACTTTCAAATAGATTGTTTGATAGTGGTATTTAGCACATCTAGTCAAAATTGTCTTTTAAGTGATATTTATTTATAGCGTTTAAGAAAATAATTTAATAAAGTGCTTTAGGGAAGGCACATCAATGAAAATAACACAAATCAAAATAAGAAATCCAAACACATCCCCAAATTCAAAGATATTTGCCCCCAGTTGAGATAATTTTTGGACAAACTATGATAATAAGTGGTAATTACCACAATAAGTGATTACCACTTTGATTTTACTCTTATGCACCGTGGTCAGCACATCCGCAACCCTTTTGTTGTATAGTAAGTGGTAATTGTCACTAAACACACCGTGACCTGACGGCTTTGCTATTTTACACCCCTTATATAGAAAGTGAAGCCCTCTCCAGCTGTGATGACATCACTTTATAAGCCTGTCATAAAGCTGACCTCTAGCTCAAAAATAAGCTCCCCAGGCCCACTGACACCACCTACCACCTCAAACACATAGACATGACCTTTATACTTGACAGGCTGTCCAGAGCACGCACGAGCACGCGCGCACACGCACACGCACACGCACACGCACACGCACACGCACACGCACACGCACACGCACACGCACACACTTGCGCACACACGTTTTCTTTCAACTTTAAAGGATTATGGTACATTTTCTATTTCTAATCTAGCTGTCAATATAAAGAAAATGTAACACGTTAATAGAGACATTTGAACAATATTATGATTAGCACAATATTAAAATTATAACAACATTATAATATTGTTCATATTATACTTTTTATGATATACTTATTATTATCTAGTATCACCAATAGGAATGTATTTCCCTCAAGCCTACTGTATCAGATATGATCATTTCCACCACTACACGGTATAAGTTAATTACATTTGCCATGAAACCCCAAACCTTGTTTTAGTCTTGCTTAAAATGTTGTTTGGAGGCAGAGATTAATTCTTCCTACACTGATTTAGTATCTATGGAAATGTATGGTAATTGTCTTATAATTGTATTGTTCTTTATGGCTATACAGATACATGAAGGGCGGGGGGAGTCCCGCACACTGTCTTCAGTTACAAAAGATGTATTGGTAAAGATACAACGTTTCGGTCAGGTGATGCTTGATGAAGGTCGGAGTGACTGAAACGTTGTATCTTTACCAATACATTTTGGTAAGTGAAGACAGTGTGCAGGACTCCCCCTTCCCTTTTTCTTCTACTATTCAAGTTTATTATTCCGACGCACCTGTCTATCTCCGTAGGTGTGCAAAAGGACATTTTTTCTATACAGATACATGCAAATAGATACAAAAATAATAATTATGCAATTAAAGACAACAGTACACACCAGCCTACCTATGTGTGCCTGTGCATATGAATGATGAATATAACGTACAGGAGCCAGGGGCCCGAGGACTGCCCAGAGGTCAGGTGGCTTTTTGTTTTAGTGAAGACCATCTTTATTACACTAATAAAAACCCAGAGTGCTCTCTGTAATGGATAGATAAATGATTGGAGCCATCAGAGGACCATGCCTTTAAACGCTGTCACAGCTGCAATTAAGGCTAACGAGAGAACAGGACATTGTTGCCAAATGTTCTACCATTGTCTAATGCATTAATGTCTTGGGGCCCGCAATTAACTTGTACTCCCGATTCTGTATAGGCTAATCATGCAGAATAGTTTTAGGCTTTTAATCTACAAGTCCACCATATTTCATTCTGGTTCACTTGATTGCAGTGGCTTGAGTTGATCTAGATAATACGCCTAATAAAGTGAAGCAGTTCTGTGCACATTGTGAGATTAATGCTCAAATGAAAGAAGAAATTGTACAGTACCTGCAATTCAAGAGCCTTTCACTCATTGGTCTCTTGTTTCTTTCTTTTCTCTTTGTGGATTATGATTGATCTCATTGTAAGTGTCTCTTCTAACTGCAGGCACTGTAACTTCATTCCTCTTGCCACTATAGCCCAGAGCTACGTGAGACCTTTTTACCTGCCATCCATGCAAAGTTGTAATAGGAATTTCAACTTTTTTAATAGTGTCTCTTTCAGTCTTGAACAGAATTCAGAGGAAGTCACTGATTTGGGTTGATCCTGATCCTAAGCGACTGAGGACCCCAAAGGAAAAGTTCCCTTTACTTCTTGTTTCAAGACTTTGAACTGACTAAAATACCATTCCTGAGGGTGTGTCATCATGCCAAATCTTTGGTACCACATTTTCCCTGTACCGCTGCCAATGACGATGTTTTGACATTATGATGAGATCAACATTTAAAGTTCCAAGTACAAACTTTCAGCAGGGGGAAAGTCACACTTTGCTAACTTCCATTTTAGTTTATTCTTTATTGTCCAGGCTATAAATAAGCCTCAATGAGCACTAATTCTATCATAAAGCACTTAACACTCTCTAAAGGTTCAATAAGTTCTTGGCAAGGGTCAATGAAACTTCTTTTCAGTCTGGACTTTGCACACCAGGAGAAAATGAAAAACGTGTAAATTGGAGAGGAGAAATGGTGGGAAGGAGGCCAGAAAGGCTGAACCACTGACCCATGATAAAGTATAATAATGGGTAATAAAGTAGAATATTTTGTCCCATTAAATATGCATGGCAGCTTGGAGAAGATAATGAGCTACGTCAGAAGACCTTACTCAAAGGACAGAGCAGAGACAATACTTCAACTGCTGGGTGCAAAGCGAGCCTGACCTATAGAGCACTGAATCACTGACTGATAAGAGGGAGGGAGGGATGAGATAAAGAAAGATCGCAATGCTAAGAGAAAGAGAGGAAATTTAGAAGGAGCGTTAGAGAAAGATAGTCACAGAAAGAAGAAGAAGAAGAAGACTCTTCTTGGGGAAATGCGTTTGAATTGGATGAAAAGGAAAGCTAAACAGAGAAGGTCATGAAAAGATACACATGAACGTACAGTATGTATGCACACACTCTCTCACACACACACACACACACACACACACACACACACACACACACACACACACACACACACACACACACACACACACACACACACACACACACACACACACACACACACACACACACACACACACACACACAATAATGACATTCACAGATGCGCTTACTGTGTATTTATGCAAACATGCTTGGCAAATAAAAAAAATCTGATTCTGAGAAAGCCGGAGTAAGAGAGTAAGAGAGGGAGGAACGGGTGGAGGGAGGGAGGGAGGGAGCATTTGTGGAAAGAGTAAAAGAGTTATAGTAATGTGTGGTGGTCTGTGTGACCTGTCGTTAGGGTTCTCTCACATGACAGCTTCTCTCTGTCTCCAGGCCTGATGCCAATATGCTAATCTACTTCAAATGGCCTTTTCATTGGCTGACAATGTCGCCCGTCGACACGTGCCAGCTAACTGTCCCCTCTTCCCGCTGTTAAAGACCAGCAGCAGAGAATATAGTGAAGCCGCCATTACCAAGATAGGAGCAGATGTAGCCTGTATGCCTGCTGCCCGCTCACAGTGAATCACCTACAGTACTGTTGTAGCAGGTTAACATACTGTAAGACATGCAGCATAGCCCTTCTGGAAAGGGTTTAGTGCTTTATATTGGTAACTCATTGAAGTCAGAAACAGTATAGAGGTTTTAAAGTTATTTTTAACCGATGTGAGTGGTTCCAGATTAAATGTGACAAAATTAGAGGAATTTTAACAGTAATTTCAAGTAAAATACAAGATTTTCTTTATTGAATTTTGAGCGAATATTCTAAGAATATACTCTCAGAAGTATTGTTCAGTGCATAATAAAATTATGTTTAATCATAGTAAACATAGTTAATGGAATCAGGCTCAGTCTAAGGTCCAGTTAATGGTGTAGGAAACACACGTGTCAGGATCCATTTGATAATACTTATTTTCCTTATGCTTAAGGAAGATAACTGTTTATAGTCTATATAAACTAGACCCTAGCAGCTAGCTTCACTATACAGTTGTGCAGATACTATTTTATTGTATTTGATTGCATTAATATTATAAATAGCTACGGCATTGTACACATCGTCATTTGCTTTTTGCTGTTTTGCTTTATCTCACTTTTGAATCATATTATTATTATTATTATTGTTATTATTATTATTACCACTATTATTTTATACTCAATGTTGAGGAGGCAATGCACACTTTCACAGTGGCTCTCTCTCAAACTGTCTTTCTTTAGCTTTTTACACAGTTTATTTTGCTGTGCTCTTCCCTCTCTCTCTGTCTCTGTCTCTGTCTCTGTCTCTGTCTCTGTCTCTGTCTCTGTCTCTGTCTCTGTCTCTGTCTCTGTCTCTCTGTGTCTCTCTCTCTCTCTCTCTCTCTCTCTCTCTCTCTCTCTCTCTCTCTCTCTCTCTCTCTCTCTCTCTCTCTCTCTCTCTCTCCCTCTCTCTCTCTCTCTCTCTCTCTCTCTCTCTCTCTCTCTCTCTCTCTCTCTCTCTGTCAAGGTCCTCAGCTACAGATCATAGACTGAATTTAGCTGGTCACAGGTCACTCTCTAATCTGTGATCAGGAGAGAGAGGACACCTCTTAAGAATATTAGAATTTAATTAGTTCACCAAGAGAGTGTGACCTTATAGCTCTCTACTTGAGTAGCTGTTCTCTTTTTCATTCATTCTCTCACCACTTCTTTCTCTTCTACTTTCTCTCATTCTCTCTTTCGTTTGGAAATGGAATCCTATTCTCTATTTCTGTCTCACTCTTTTGTGCTTTCCTCAAATATAGAGTTGTGGTAATTACTTTAACATTAACTTGCATTACTGTGATTTTTTTATATCACATAATCTTCTGAGATTGTTTGACACAGGGAATAGTTGGTGTGTAATGTAGTCTTATGCCTACATTAGTAGTTCAGCTTGGAGCACTGTGTTATGAGTCTGTAATGATAACTGTAATTGTTGCTCACAAGGAATCCATTAATGCAATTATAATTTCATACAAGTTAACCCAATTCTATGACATCCAATATTACCAATATAAAAAAACAAAGACTGCTGTATGGAATAGAGAATACAATTTCACTTCATTTCATTTTCTGTGTGTGTGTGTGTGTGTGTGTGTGTGTGTGTGTGTGTGTGTGTGTGTGTGTGTGTGTGTGTGTGTGTGTGTGTGTGTGTGTGTGTGTGTGTGTGTGTGTGTGTGTGTGTGTGTGTGTGTGTGTGTGTGTGTGTTAGAGTGAATGTGAATGACAGGGCACATTAATGAATTAAACTGCTCATTATGATGGCCTACTCTTGTTGGTCATTAAGAAAAACGCATGTAGAATTTGCCACCCTGGCCCCAATGAAGTGTGGGTAATTACTGCTAATGTATCATATTCTATTCAAGACCGTAACGTTTTGCTTCTGAGGGTCGACAGTAAAATGCCCTTTGACATAAATGTTTTATTCATTCTTAAGAGTCCTATTATTCATTCTGAACTCTAATTACTCATGTTAAACCGTTTTCCCCATGAAGATAAAGTTTTTTCATCAAATGAAGTATGTTTTTGACTTGTGCAAATGAAATATCATATCAATTGTAGTCCTCCTTTAGTTGGTTGAGTAAGTGCAAGATAAATGCTTAATTTATTTTTTTGTCCAGGTAGCTCAGTCGGTAGAGCTCTCGCCTTTGGACCACAAGTTCATGGGTTTGATCCCAGGCCTCGGCAACTGAACGTATGAATAGCACGGCTTGGGTGCAGCAAGTCGTGCGGTAAGTACTGGGAGCTGATGGTAGGTCTTGCGCTCCACCTCAGCAATGCATCTCCCAGGGGTCTAGGGCATTGTGCAGGGACAGACTCCCACGTTATCGGTTGATACCGACAATAAGCCTCTCCCGACCTACTACTACTTATTTTTTACATTGCAAATTAAAAGGGTCAGCAGTGGCTCATGGGTACAGCTGCTTGTGCAACAAAAAGTTCCCGGGTCAATCCTTGGTTCAACTGGTTATAGTGTCAAGGTGTCCTTGAGCCACAAGACACTGAAAACTGCTCCTGAAGAACAGGTTGGTGCCTTGCATGGTTTTCCTAGCTATGTGTGCGTGAATGGGTTATGTAATGCACATTGTAAAGCGCTTTGGATGAAGCCACGGTGCTATAAAATGCACCATTTACCATTTTGCAGGTATAAAGGCATAAAGCTTTCATATATTTGGGATAGGGCGTCAATATATAGGAAACTAGAGTTTCGGGGGGCTACGCCCCCCTCAACCCCAGCCGCGCACGGGGCTCAGCGTGGCCGTGTGTATATTGGGGGACCCAAATCGCCGGAGTAAAACTGTGGAATTTTTTTTTTGAAAAAGGAAAAAATTTGAAGAAATAATATTTGTTATGTTTCAGGGGGTCCACAGGGGGTCCGCGGACCCCCTGATGGTCCACTGACCCCCTGTGGAGTGTTGGGACGCGCGGGGACACCCCTGGAACATTGCGGACCATTTCGGTGTTTTTTTTTTTTTCATGAAGGTGGTTGCTTGTTTCTGGCGCTGGCTGTGCAAACCTGGCAACCCAGCGCATGCTGCCGCACGTTTAAGTGGCGTAGCGTCATGAGGGTCAGTGGGGCCGTGGCTCGGTCAGTGAAGACCCTGTAGTGCGGATGATATGTGGCATAGAGGGGAAGATTGTAAATCCCCAGAGGAAACATCTGTGGGCTACCATTGGTTCAGCGATGTGTGCAGTCGCCCTGCGGCCCCTCCTCCTCCACCAATGTGCAGTATTGAGAGCCCTGGCGTCACAACAATTGGAGCGATGGGCACTGCACTGTGGTTGGTTAGGGTACACCTAGGGCCCAGGTAGAACCCAGTTAAAGCCTGCATGGGCAAACCCAGTTAGGACCCGCCTTGGTCCCACATAAACATGGCTAGTTGGGGCCCACCTAAGGGCCAGGTAGAAGCTACTTATAGGCTGCATGGGCATCGCAGTTGGGACTGAAGTGGATGCCGCTGACATTGCTGACATGGGGTCCATATGGTTTAGCCCACCTTGAAACCATATGGGAACTACGCTGGCATGCTGGCTGTAATGCAAACGCTGCATCATACCTGCAGTGTGTAGTTTGATGTTGTGTGTGTAGCAGATATACCTGCAGTGTGGCGATCAATGTCCATCTGAAAGTCAATGGCCAGCAGTGTTTTTTTTCCCCAGCAGAGTTTCTAGTGTCTCTGTGTCTCTCTGGAAGAGGTTGCACATGAACTCTGCAGCCGCACTGAGGCGCTCCAACACAAACACTCTGACATTAAGCTGCTTCACACAACAAACATCAGCACCACGCTGCTGTTTGTCCAAAAGACACAATATCTCCTCTCCCACCGACGTCATGTGTTCATTTATCGACAGCCGTACAGACTCCTTTTGACACATTTTACGTCGTT
This sequence comes from Gymnoscopelus microlampas, assembly GCF_963454915.1. Lineage (NCBI taxonomy): Eukaryota > Metazoa > Chordata > Actinopteri > Myctophiformes > Myctophidae > Gymnoscopelus > Gymnoscopelus microlampas. The sequence continues at coordinate 29,921,918 of NC_139941.1, forward strand.
TATCCAGCTCTCACTGACTCTCCACATCGGGCTGTTATTTTGCTGCGATCAAGTCAACGATGTGAGAGATTAGCTATCACAGACGGACGGACAGGGGGTGAAACATAGTCTTGCGCCATGCCTTTCGGCCTGGCGGAGACAATAAAAAAACGAAAGTAAAGGCAATGGCCATTTCTGCAACAGAAGTAGTCAATAAACTATACTATGAAAACATGGGCCAGATTGGCAAAGAATGTAAGAAAGAGGCAATCATGTAGAAAATAGCCGATCTCCAAGCTTACAAAGCCTCTCAACGTGAGGCGTTGCGAGCTTGTAGATCGGCTATTTTCACAATATTTACTTGTGGAACGGAGTCAAACAGAATGGGGGGGTCCCAGATCAAGTACGTGGGGGGGGGGGGGGGGGGGCGGCGTGAAAGGGTTGATAAACACTGCTGTAATCGGAGCGAAATTATCTGAAATTACTACATGACCATAATGCAGCCTAACATGCGTTGCAGGGGGCGGTCCTGCCATTACGTTAGTTACTGTAGTTGCTGTGGAGCTACATAGTTCTCCAGAAGACACACACAAACATACACCATGTACAATGGACGAACTGAGCAGCAATATAGACATGCACCACACGAACGTGCATTGTTGACAAAGTGATTGCACAGCCGCTGCAGGCATGACAACCAGGTTAGCGTTAGCGACATGGCAGCTATCACAGCGCCCTGTCCGTCGTGCTGCAACTGCCTGTGATGGCTACAGCAGTAACAGCAAGCTGTCTGCGATGCCATTGTCTGGAGACAGCTCTTAGCGTGACACGACCAATGAGAGTGAGCGCTGTAGTTGTTGCTAAGATACGGTGGCGTCTCTGGCCCATAGCTTGTAGATCTCTCACACATGATTGGCGTAGGCTGCGTTGCCAGGTCTGACTTTGTGTCTAAGCAATGGTCGGCTTATTTTTGCGCGCCTTTGGGCTCGTTTGCATTGTGCGCACGGCAGCGCTTGTTTAGCGTACGTCAGCGCGACGTGGCAACGGACGTGGCAACGTGAAAGGTGATTGGCTGGTGAAAAGAAACACCCGACGTTACACCAGAAATGGTGCCTGGAGAAAATGGTGACCAAAAAAAAAGGTTGGAAAAAAAGGAAAAAAACCCCGCAGCGGCTGCGTGCTGTTGTGGTGATGAGGTCGTGCGCACGGTAAACGGTACGAAGCTGCCTCCCCTTCCGTTTTGTCCGACATTTGGTGAGTAGAATTAATTATGTTGCGCGGTGGAAAAGGTGTAGTTAGCAGTGAGATGTCCCCTACGCGAGGCGTAAATTCTGCGCGGCCGCCGTGGCGAGTCAGTTGCCGACATGTGGTCTGGCGGTGCGTTGTTTAGTCGATAACAGAGCTGTGGGGTGTGGACACCGAGGGTGCGGAAGTTGGTCGGCATTTATATAGTTAGATAGGAAGTAATCTATACTTATATTTTTTATGATAAAACAAACTTTACTTATTCTACACAAGTGGACTAAAACCCATAGACACATGCAGCCTGCCATATTTGTCACTGACCACCGCGCTCCTGAGGTATAATAACTTAAATAACAGCTCTGTGTGCAGTTTTGAAGTCAGCTGATGAAAAAGTCCTCCATAAATAAAAAATGTGGAGTCTATGATTTAGTTAAAATCAGAGTAGGAGTGACTACGTTTCTGAATCAATGTCATACTACATCCTAAAGCAAAAGGGCACCTATAAGCTTTTGTCCAACTGGCAAGGACTGGCAACAGTTCAGGTGGTGCACGCACATCCAAAACATTGCGACGGATGCTGGATAAAAAGGTTATTCTTGTAGAGGAGAGTCAAATCCGTACGCTGTCTTCAATGCTACCAAATATTTATTAAAGGCGGACAAAAACAACGTTTCATTTCAGGTATAATGTTTAATACCACCTTTGTGTGGATTAGTCTCCTCTAGATTTGGAAATTAGCATGTTATAATGTTAAACGGCCTTGATTAAGAGACTTTCATGTGATATTATGATTCCAAAGGCATCTACAGTAGCTGTGCTGCTGTGAACACAGAGGATCATGGAGGGTAATAATAGATGCATTATTACGCCTCTTATTGTGTCTTAATTAGTGCCGTTTAATTATAGACTAATGCTGTTAGGGACATTAAAGACATAGAGGGCCCCTGATCAGGGAATTAACACACATGTGCGTGCTCATGCTCATACACACACACACACGCACACGCATACGCACACACACACACACACACACACACACACACACACACACACACACACACACACACACACACACACACACACACACACACACACACACACACACACACACACACACACACACACACACACACACACACACAGGCACACATGCACACACACTTCCTCATGTGAACGTATTTTAAATAAAGACAACCTGCAGAGAATGTGTGTGTGTGTGTGTGTGTGTGTGTGTGTGTGTGTGTGTGTGTGTGTGTGTGTGTGTGTGTGTGTGTGTGTGTGTGTGTGTGTGTGTGTGTGTGTGTGTGTAGTGTGTAAGTGTGTAGTGTGCATGCCTGTGCATATTCACATGCATGCACAAAAAAGAGACATACAGAGAAAGAACTGGGGACAAAGAGGAGGCATCTATTAGCAATATACCTGTGATTTGTATTTATTTGGAAAGTGCGTTTGCATGCGTGCGAGTGTGAGGAAAGTATCAAATTAGAAAAAGAAAAATTAAAGAAGAGGTTGAGCAAGAACTTAAGGGAGGAAAATCTTGCCTGCATGGGTCCAGACCTTTGAATCCACCCACTCCACCGAGTGGACTGGTTGACAGTTCAGTCTGATATCAGGCAACTGGTCATCAGTAATGGCATACAGTTTAATTCTCTCTTCTTCACTGGTCCATCTCTAGTTTGGCTGGTATGATAAATGGTGAGTGATGTGCAAGGCTTTATTCATTATTCTTTATTTGGATCCCCATTAGCTTAAAAAAGTGGTAAATCAGCAACAATAAACAACAACAATTAAGATCACACTGTATCAATAAAAATTAGTCTTTAGTCACAGATAAGATAAAAAACAAACTAATATTCAGAAACAACAAAAACTTTTTTTACTTTAAAATTGAATTTTGGTCTGTCTGATGTTGATGAGGGGTATGTTCCAATCAGAAGAAGGCCTATACAAAACTGTTCTCAATTCTCGTCATACAATAATTTGTGTGTACTTTGCACCACTAGATGACCAGTGCACTAATGTGTATTATAGCCATGACAGAAAGCAGTTGCTAGTTTTTCACAAAATTGTTGTGTTGTTTTAATCCAAATAAATATGTCATGAATAACAGAAGACAATATTTTAATTTAGCCTCAATAGTTAATAGTTAGATATGTGTTTATTCATCTCACAGCAGTGTTTCTCTGCAGCACTTGACAAAATAACTGGGTGTGACAGAACAAGTAACCGAACAACATCAATCATAACAGTAGATGGAACATATGTAGAACATTGAACACCCAGTAAATTGGTTTTAGTGACCTGCTCAACTGATATCCCAGGCCCAGCTATAAATACATTAAGTGCAGTGGCATTGAGAACATACCTACTACTACCAAATGCAATTTATTTGGTTTGAGTAATGTTTAGTACTCATTTTATTCTCACCCATTTGGTAATGCTATGCAACTCAACATGTAGATTCTCTCTCGCTGAAGTTGGTGACATGTAAGTTGAGTCATCAGCATACAATAATATCGACATCTGTATTTTATCAACACTTCACCCAAGCAAGAGCTAAGAATACTGTGATCAGTTACATCAAAACCTATAGTAAAATCCAAGGGCACAGCCCCAAAGTTTCCTGTGATCCATATATTATAACCATTCATCAGCATGTCCTGGTCTATATGCCGTGCTTTTGTTTTCTATAATAATTTAAAATAAACATTTGATTAAAAATGATCTTCTCAGGTAACTTACTCAGCAGGAACTATAATAGGTGTAAAATATGACCCTTTGGCATAGGTCACCATAGCAGCCATTGGCATGATAAACAGGGGACAGGAGTCATAAGTCATTTTCAGTGGGCTGGCCCTGGTGCTTTGTACCGCTGGAGAGGGCCATCTTCAAAGCTGGGATTATGTTAAAAAGAGAGGACACAAAAGAGTCAAACTTGATCTGATTGCCCTTCCTGCTTTTGAAGTTATGGAGATAGAGTGTCCACTGGTAATATTAATCTTTTTGTGGATTGTACTATATACACTTGTCTTACTCTTGGGCACAACATGACCCATGCACACTGCTTAATCATTGTGTGTGCCTTCACTGCCTTGTAAGCATGCCTGTTGCATGTATGTGCACATTTGTATTCAGACACATTGGATACAGGGAGCATGCAAGCGGCGCGCGCGTGTGCGCACACACACACACGCACGCACGCACGCACGCACGTACGCACGCACGCACACACACACACACACACACACACACACACACACACACACACACACACACACACACACACACACACACACACACACACACACACAAACAAACATCAAGAGCATGTCTCAGTCTGGATATCTTTTCAGCACATGACTGAATGATGGTTTAAATGAGGCTTTCTGGCCTCAGGCAATCCTTATGCCCTGTCTCTCTTTTTTACAATATTGCATGCAGTTATGGTATATACTGTTTCATGTTTGTCTCCTGCATTCTCAAATAATGTGTTAGAACAACTAATATAATGAATATAGGATTCATTTGATTAATACAGTAAATTGTGGGCTACTAGGTACTAACTGAGGCAAGAGCATTTTAACATTAAACAAAAAAGAAGAAAAAAAAACAATTTGATGTTTAAGGCCAAATCAGACCATTTGGA